>NC_091752.1:1421374-1526374 GCF_043380555.1 Nothobranchius furzeri
CGGTATTGCGAGTACTCAGATCCAAGTATCGATACCGTATCAGTTTGGGAAACAGTGGTTTCGGTGCTTCCCTACTGTCAGTACTGCGGCACAGAGTCTGAATTTGTGAGACGTGTGAAACGTTATGAACATGCAGGTCACCTGGACACCCTAGTCTCTAGTAGACATGCTAGGGGACGCCTGGTTGAAGATGCAGAAGTCAGCTGAAGGAGAAAGTAGCTTCAGACAGCAGGATCTGGAGGGTTTTTCCTGATATTTGGCTAACAGCAACACAACTCTAACACTGACTCCATCTGCTCTGCAACGTTGATGTTTTATCTCCACAAATAACACAAGCCTGGAGGAGTTCTGCTGTGTGGTGGAGCAGCTAATGCTAGTGGTTAGCTTCCACTAGCCAAGGCGTTCCCAGCTGTTTCCTGGACGCTGAACCAACAGCAGCCAGTTGGGAGGCAAGATGGGTGAGTGCGTTAATGTTAGTGAGAGTGTGACGCAGATCTTTCAGGCTTTTCTGAACTGACCAATCATTTTCATAAATTATAAGTAAAACGTGGTTTCTCAGTGAACCTGCTCTTTAAATACTTACAGCATGGAGGAGTTTCTGTCTTTTTTGGCCAAATTTGTGGGTTTTGTCTCTTTCCTCCTAAAGCGATTTTTTATTCCCTTCCTGCTCTTTCTGCACACAGACAGGACATCTCAGCTTTCTGATGAAGTGATGAATTAAACTTCCTCTCCCAAAGAAACGTGTCTCTGTTCATCCAGACAAATTTAAGATCTTGTCCGATTTAAGGTCGGACCACACGTGAAGTTATGAGATACGGAAAACGACATCACAGGAGATCTGTCTCGCTGACGTTTTAACGATTATTTTAGCAAAGACTAATCGAACAGAGGAGGATAATGGCAGCTCTGTGATCCATTCGCACAACAAAACTGAAAGGTTCAGTGATGATCTGTTACGCCACAGCTTGAGAAATCAGCCGTGTGACAGCCAGTGACGGGAAGTGTGTCACAGCTTTGCATCATTGGATGAGTCATCTAGTTGGATATGTTGATGCAATATGGCAGCCATTATCTTCCCTGCCAGAGGAAAGAGACCCTCTGGAATATCGAGTCAAGCGAGGAAGACCGCACCGATGTGGCACCGCATTAGCTCGGCTAAAACCTGTTATTGTCACGTTGGGCTCATGCAGAGGGAGAAATAAAAATCTCTTCACACTGTGGAAATTTCAGTTCCACCCAGACATCTTTTGAATTTCTTGCTTTTTTTATGAGGGAGGAAATTATTTTACAAAGATTTTAAATCAAGAGCAATACAGTAAATATTTACTTTGAAGGATCTTCAGCACTCTTAAATAAAACTAATAATAAACGCATCTGAAAGTCTTGTTCTTGTGCAAATGTAGGCCTCGTCCTCCTGTCTCTGCCTGTAATCTCAGCCTGACTCAGTGATGCTGAGGCCAGAGCTCTGTGTGAGCCATCTGCTGCAGGACTTCCGACTCTTTTACCCTCTTATGATGCCTATTGCAAGTTCTGGAACCGACCAGACCGTTCATCAAATGCACAGAGTAGAAAAACCAGCAGACTCTGTTGTGTTTCAGTAAATGATATTTTGCCCGATGCATTTAAACGCAGATGGCAGTGATTCCATCCATGTGTGACACATTTAGAGCTCCTGCAGTCCCTTGTTTTGTTTGGTTTAAGATAAAGTTTCTGTCCCCGCGTCATATGGATGCACTTCGCTTCGTAAACCATCGCTTCTTTCATTTCATGTCTTTGTTTTATAGAATTTAGCATTCAAAGCTTTCTGATTATTTATTTCCAGTGCAAAAACTGTGTGTGTGTGTGTGTGTGTGAGTGCGTGCGTGCGTGCGTGCGCGCTCGTGTGTGTGTGTGTGCGTGCGTGCGTGCATGCGTGTGTGTGTGCGTGTGTGTGTGCGTGTGTGTGTGCGTGTGTGTGTGTGTGTGTGCGTGCGTGCGTGTGTGTGTGTGTGTGTGCGTGTGTGTGTGTGTGTGTGCGTGTGTGCGTGCGTGTGTGTGTGTGCGTGTGTGTGTGTGCGTGCGTGTGTGTGCGTGTGTGTGTGTGTGTGTGCGTGCGTGCGTGTGTGCGTGCGTGCGTGTGTGCGTGCGTGCGTGTGTGTGTGTGTGCGTGTGCGTGTGTGCGTGCGTGCGTGTGTGTGTGTGCGTGCGTGTGTGTGCGTGTGTGTGTGTGTGTGCGTGTGTGTGCGTGTGCGCGTGTGTGTGCGTGTGCGCGTGTGCGTGTGTGCGTGTGCGTGCGTGTGTGTGCGTGTGCGCGTGTGTGTGTGTGCGTGTGCGTGTGTGCGTGCGTGTGTGTGCGTGTGCGCGTGTGTGTGTGTGCGTGTGCGTGTGTGCGTGTGTGTGTGTGCGTGCGTGTGTGTGCGCGTGTGCGTGTGTGCGTGTGTGCGTGTGTGTGTGTGCGTGCGTGTGTGTGCGTGTGCGTGTGTGCGTGTGTGCGTGCGTGTGTGCGTGTGTGTGTGTGCGTGCGTGTGTGTGCGTGTGTGCATGTGTGTGTGTGTGTGCGTGTGCGTGTGTGCGTGTGTGTGTGTGCGTGTGTGCGTGTGCGTGTGTGCGTGCGTGCGTGCGTGTGCGTGCGTGCGTGCGCGTGTGCGTGTGTGTGTGTGTGTGTGTGTGTGGCAGACTCTTTTGTATTCCATTTCCAGAGGGTGAGGATGTGATTCCATGGAGCATCCGGGAGATACCTCTCTGTTCAGATTGGACTCAGATTAAACTACTGAGGCTCTAAACATAAAAGTCAACCACATATGAATAAATGCAAACTGCAACCATATGAAGACGGCGGTCGGCTAACAGACAATGACTTCGAGGTTTATTGTGATTACAAGCAGCGGGCTTGCTGGAAATACCCTTCTGGATTGATGAAATTGAAATGGTCTCTGCTGCAAGCACACACACACATCCATGCGCGGCGTTCATGCACCGACGTGTAAGAGCATGCACGCAGCTCAGGAGGACTTACTTTTCCTGGCACGACTTCCATATTAATGCTTTTATAAAGTGGGGTGAGTGTATTGCCAATAGCTGTTGCAACGCTCCCCTCATGAAGGGTAAAAAATTGGAAAAATGAATCCACGGTGTTGAAAATTTACACCACAAAAGCAAGCTGGAGACGTTTTTTGGGGGAGCAGCTTTGCGTTGCAGTTCAAACATGTTCATGAAACACGTTCAACACATCTCTAGAATAAGGAGTGACTGGAGAAGTTGGATTACTCGGCTCAGACTTGTAATTTCTCCTGCAAAAGTGAAATCTCACTTCCTGTGAGGACGGCGGGGCGCGTGCCACATGAAGGAGGAGGGCGCAGGGGAACCATCTGAAGGTACAATTCCGCTTTGCTCTCAGAAAATAATAAACCGAGTTATTTTTGCAAAGGACTTTCTGCGATGGTTTGTGCTCACAGCGAAGCCTTCGGTCTGCTTTCAATATTGTCCCAGAGCAGCTGGCAGGCTGCAGCGCACACCTGGGTAAACACGCAGCGCTCTGGTTCTGGTCGGGCTCGCTTTCCGTCTCTGTGTGTAACAAACGAAGATCGCCGGCTGTTTCGGGGGCCTTTGTTTGGAGTCGTTGTTTTTCAGGATTTTTTTATCTGCCTCACAAAGCTTGGCTCCAGTCCAACCGCTGATCAGTCTCAGTCCAATAGCATCCCTCCCTGTATGGATCCACGACCAAACACCCACCCTGAAAGTCCCGGAAAACCCTCCTGGTGCACAGCGAGCAGGACTCGGAGCGCTGTGAGTTACCTCAGGAGGCCAGCGTAATAACACCTTCACTCCAGACAGGAGGGCTCGTTTGTGGCCTGCGTCGTGATTGCACCAGCTCAAGTGATGTCATCCTGCTTCGCGGCTAACAGCTTTGTGTCACTCTCTCCTCGCTGCCTTTGTGCTCCACAGGTCACCCCGGTCAGCAGATAAATCCACTGCCTTCTCCGCCACATGCTTCCTGTCTTGAGGTGGCCGGGTGCAGCCTGTTAAAGTAACACCGGAGTTAACTTTGGAACTTAAAAAGGGCTACGCCTGCGCGGACCCTCCTTCAGCTGCAGCGAACGCATCCAGATGCAGACGACTTAACCTTTCGCCTGTTAAACACGAGTAAAGCGTACACATACCCGAGTTATGATGACTATCTTGGTGGCCTTGTTCTCCCAGGGAGCCGAGGGCTGGCTCGGGGTCTGTGCAGCAGCAGAGGGCCAGTGGGCATCAGTGGTCACAGTAAACCAGGATGTTCCAGCGGACCCCTCTTCATCCGCTCTACCCGCATTTTAGAACGGGGAGCTCTGTGTGAGGGTTCATGGAGCTCACCATGATTTATTTATAAGTGTTAAAACACCACAGCACCCTGGCAGGGACTTTAATGGAGGTGAGACACTCCCATGTCGCTCTACTCCCCTCTGTAAAGTTTTATGGCGTCCCACCACACTCTCCGTTGAGCCTGAGGGAAAGTGACGCCATCCTGTTGGAAAATACTCTGCAGTTGTGCCTGGGCTGGCACTTGGTGGCCGCTGAGTCGGAGGGAATTGGAGGTATCCTAAAACATTTCCAATATACTCCTGCAAATATTATCATAGTCGAGTCTCACATCTTGGAAGCAGGTTAGAGCCTCGGTGTGAAGTCGTCCCACAGACTTGTGCTAATGCTCGTATCTGTCAGGCCTCACCACCACCGTGGCTAATGGATCAGTACTTTATCACGCTGATTCTTCCTGTAAAGCCAACCCTCTGTCCCTCCCCCCCACCTTCGCCTCATATGGCCTTGATGAGATCCAGACATGTTAAAGTGGCCCAACAGTGTCAGCAGGAGAGCCGAATGGAAGGTAGTGAAATCTTTTGAACCTCTGTTACATTACAACGGTTCTAAACACATCCAGCTGGGTCCAAAGTTCAGGGAAGACATAAAAGCTCTGCTGCGTGTTCGCTCGGAGGATGATAATAACCGAGCACCACTAAAACTAAGACCGTCCACAATCAAAGGGCCCCGGAGGAGCGGCTCCTCACACGTCTTACTGGCTGCTAATGGCCTTGTGCATCAGACACGACCTGTCTGGCAGTTGTTAGAACTCCTATAAGACGTCAAGGTTTGCAAAGAGAGGGAACCTTTTGCACGTTGGTGATTAAACTCCATTAACTCAGGGTTAATTAAAATACAAAAGACTTAGAGGAGTAGTAATTACCATGTACAAGCCTGTTAAGTCACCCTTCCAGCACTTTAAACTCCGTTGATCTTGATGGGAGGTGGTCGGTGTCGTGACTTCAGCTGCCAGATGTCTCCGTGAGTCTGGTTTACGGGAGCTGGACTGCTGACACTGATCATACTGCAAATGCAGGAGACAAGTGTGTGTGTGTGTGTGTGTGTGTGTGTGTGTGTGTGTGTGTGTGTTCTCTAAGCTACACACAAAGACGCGGCGGTGGAGCTGTGGGCTCCTCCGCGGCGTTTGAACCACACACGATAAATATGAGCTTGTGGCGGGGCTGCGGCGCCCCAGGAATGCTTACATGTGGTCGAGCCGCTCTCACCACCGTTGACAAGAGAGTTAGACGGCTTTTGGTCATCAGGATTCGCGGTTGGAGAGGGCTGCACAGGAGGCCGTTTGACTTCAGCTTTCGAGGCCGATGCCAGTTTTCTTTCTGGCTCGAGTCTCTCAATAAAAGCGTGTTATTTGTTTATTCCGTCCTCTGACAACACAACTGATCACATTATTGTTTACTGGCTGGCTGATGTTGGTCGGCTCCAAAAATGCACTTAATCACCAGTTAGCAGCATCTGGAACAAACACGGAATCACCAGGCCGGCAGTCCGGATCAAATAAGATTCTGTGAAAGTCTGGCCGTATTTATTTATACGACTGAGCAACTCTCTAGACCTGAAAGCTTTCTGACTGGGTTTGGGTCAAAGATGGCTCCACGTGGAGTCAGTGGACAAATAAATGAATAACGATGATAAAACCAGTCTCAACCAATGAGATCATAATCAATACGATATTCAAATAAAAGCTTAGAAACGAGCCGACGTTTGTTGAAAGCAAAACTAGCTCCACCCGACAGTCAGACACCGCTGGAGTTTATTTTTTAATCGTCCTGCAGCTGCTAACGACGCTCAGCTGGTCAAAGTCAGCGGATGTGCATCGTGGACTCCATCTTCCCTTCTTCCATCACGGTCAAAACAAAAAGACGACTGTAGTGGTTTTAGGTGATTAAGAACAAACGCCTGCCCCTCTAGAACCTGTACACCTCCACGACCTTCAGATGGACAAGAAAGGTAACAGCTGACCCCCCCAGAGAAAACCCTTTAGAAGTGCCCCCCGATCACGACTACAGCCCATTAACTTCCTAACTTAACATTTATGCTTAGCTGCCTGTGTGTGACTCGTTTTGCACCAAGTCACAAAAAACTGTTTTTATTCAATGATGCAGAAAAACTGCAGAAAGTAAACCTAAAGATAATGAAAAGAGATAATATTCAGCTACAGCTGGAGTAAACTGATGGTCCTAATTGTATTTAAAACTTGAAGTTTTGCATAACTAATGTCATTAAATAAAACCTGTACAGAAATGATCCGTGCTCCTAAAAAGCGAAGCATGTCCTGAAACGTTTTCATCCAGCCGTGCTCACACTTTAATTAATGGTTGCTCATTTGAACATTTGTGCTGTAAGGAAACCAGAAAGCCAGGTTCAGGTCCCAATATAATAAATGTGCTGATGAAGCATCTGTCACCACGTTGCCCGATGATGTCACATTCTTTTATCGTCAGACGTACACGAATCAGAAAAGCCAAAACCTGAAATAACACAGTCCCACAAACTGAATCTTCATGCGATTTGATCAGGACTGACAAAAACACACCACCTGTTTTGTGTTTGAATCGAAATCAGAGCAGGCTGGCAGTCGGACCGGTACAGAGGTTTGTTTTTACCGAGTCGTCGGGTCGCCACTTGTTGAATCAGAAATAAGAATGTATTGCTGCATGCGTTAATTGTGTGTGTGTGTGTGTGTGTGTGTGTGTGTGTGTGTGTGTGTCTGTGTGTGTGTGTGTGTGTCTCTGTGTGTGTGTGTGTGTGTGTGTGTGTGTGTGTGTGTGTGTGTGTGTGTGTGTGTGTGTGTGTGTGTCTGTGTGTGTGTGTGTGTGTGTGTGTGTGTGTGCAAGCATGTGTGTGTGTGTGTGTGTGTGTGTGTGTGTGTGTGTGTGTGTGTGTGTGTGTGTGTGTGTGTGTGTGTGTACACGTGTGTGTGTTTCTAGCTCCTGGATGAGAGCATCGTATTTACTCGGCCGAGCGGCACCAGCTTTCTTGTGGCCCATCGTTGAATAAAACTCCCAAATCTGAAGGAAGGAGTTAAAATCACAAGACAATAAAACGTCCTCTCTTTCCTCACATCCGTCATCAGAGACCAATCTGTTGTCTCCCATAACTTCACGGCTGACAAGGGTCACTGGCCTGAGGCTCAGTGGGAGACGATACCCCCTCCCTGGACAGATGCAATGGCATACGGGGGCCCCGGATGCCCCCCTTTCCCCCCGCTGACCTCTCCCGCTATCCCAGTGTCTGAGAAAGGGTCCTGGGGTTGAGAAGGTCCTGGGGACTGGACACTTTGCAGCATTAATTACGCACTCAGTTACCATTGAGCCTAATGTTTGGCCCCCATCCCTCCACCCCCCTCGGGGTTAACTCCTTCCTGACAAGCAAGGAAAGTAATGGGGCCTCTGTGGCTCGCTCGCCAGCGGTTAGCCAAGACAGCGCCTCCATGCCGTCTCCCTTTGCCCTGTTCTTGCTGACTGACAGCAGCTGAGGCTCGGCGTCGCCGTGCACGTGGATCACACACAGAGAGCAAAGCAGCAGCGAGGGATAGGTGGGGAAACCTCATTTGCTAGACGACGCTTTTTTGGAGCATTATCAACTAGATGCTTCTGCAGCTGAGGAGAGGAGACGGAAAGAAGAGAAGCAGCGTGCCACGACAGGATATCCCCTCCAGTTAACAGCAAAAAGGGGAGAAAGAGAGGAAGTTTATTTACGTCATACAGACCCAAGGAGAGATGCTTCCACATGTCGCTCAGACCTGCAAATATTAGCTGATCTCCCAAGTGCTGCTGGCTACAACGATAATCAGAAGTGTCTCTGCCTATTGCTGAAGTAATCCAGTTTCTGTTGACAGTTGGTAATCTGATAGGAGACTACTTACAACATCAAGGCTTGTGTTTCGTTTGATTAATTCATAGCCTACAGGGTCTGCGAGATAGAAGGAGTACGCAGCGTGAGATCATGACCCTGGAACTCCAAACAATAACCATCTGTGGTGAACCACACTGAGCGCGAGCGATCCAACTCTTGCTTTTCCTCCCTCTCTCCTCCCAGACATGTTCGACAGAACCGCTCGCACCTGCAGCGGGCGTCCTGCCCTTAACGACCCGTCAACCCGAAGTGTGTCACTGCGTGCACGTGGGCTGCAAAGGGGCGCAGCTTTGAATCGTCTTCAGGTGACAGACATCAGTTGAAACTGAAAAAAAAAGTCCCACTTCGTTCATTTTTTTGTGCACGAATCAAATCGAAATGTGTGGCAACAGCTACCCTTCTTAAAAACTAAACTAATAAAGCCAGGGTTCTTTGCTTTCCGTGCATGTGTGCGACATTTCAAAGGGATGTTCTGAATTAGGCTTTTTTAAGAGTTTCTCCTCTTTTTTTCCTCTCCACAGAAAAGAAAACAACATCTCTGTAAATGTCAGCGCTCCTCCAGCATCTCCCTCAGTGTTGAGAAGAAGTGACGTGGTTTGTTCTCCTTCAGCGAGTTGCCACGGGCTTGAGAGTGATAGATGAAGTGTTACTTTGTGGACTATTTTTAACTTTTCCAAACCACAGTTCAGACGTCCCATCTGGACCGGGTTAGAGGCAAAGCAGCATCGCGCTCGTCCCTGTTAGTTCCAGTAACCGACGCTGTAAGCTCAGAGGTCACAGAACAAACTTCATACCTGTTTATGCTGCGTGGCACAATGATTAATGTGCGGTTACTAGTTTTCAAGAGGTGCTGTTTGACTGTTTAATGAGCTAAGACAACGCTGTTTCACATGAAGAAGAAGTTCAAACAGCACTTCCTCTTCATAAAAGGTGGAGGAAAGCTTCCCCAAAAACCCTCAAATAAACAGATTTTCAAGTGGAGATACCAAACTGGGTTTGCGTCCTCTCGGGAGTTTTGATTGCGCTGCACTCTTGCAGAGGTAAAGAAATGCAAAAACCAACCTAAAGTGATGCTAAAGGGACTAATGCAGCTTCACTCAGGTGGAGACTTGTGATTATTAAAACAAGAAGAAGACGAGTCGACCTGCGGAAGAGATTTTCCACAATCAGCTCAGGTAGAGAGCCGAGAGGTAGAGAGGATGTTGCACTGCAAAAACAAATAGACCCAGAGGATTGTGGGTAACGTTAACTCCGTTCTAGACTTTCTGCAAATCCACTTCTAGCCGTTAGGCATCTAGATGGAGCATCAGGATTAGTACCTTCATCAGAAACCTGCCGTGACCAGTCCCATACGTGTCTACTGCGCCCCGATGGAGGATCTACAGATGTGGGGGCCAATTTTGTTTTTATATGACTGTTTTTTTTGTTCCATAATTACCATCCACCCGTTATCTGAACCAGCTTGTCCATGCAGGGTCACGAGGTGGCTGGTGCTATCTCCAGCAGTCCATGGGCAGACAGGCAGGGTACACCTTGGGCAGGTTGCCACTCCACAGCAGTGCAACGCAGAGACACACAGGACACACACTCACATCTAAGAGACCAAACAACCTGATGGTCGTGTTTCTGGACCGTGAAAGGAAGCCGGAGCACCGGCATCAGTGTAAGGCATCAGTGCTAACCACTGCACCACTGTGCAGCCCCTGTTATATAATTACATATTAGAAAAATACACTTTAGTAAATATCTTTGTTACGTCCGTGCGGTGTTTAGTATCCAATTACATTTTTTTGTAGTTCTTTGTGTTTCTTACACCCAAATTTTAGAAATTACTGAACAATTCCTTGGGTGCAAGTGGCATTGCTGGATTTGAATCAACTTCATCTTTCTCTAACGGCACAGTGAGCTTCTCTCCGCTGTCACTGCATGCTTGCTTAGGATGGGGATTGGTGTAAAGTCACTGACACAACAAGTCAGTGACTCGATGCAGTCCGAGTTTCCTTAGGTAGGAAACATTTAACTGATTGGAATAAAAAACTGAACTCAGCGAACAAACAACTAGGTTTGATCAGAATGTTAGCGTGCCTTGAGACGACTTTTGTTGTGAATTGGCGCTTTATCAAAAAACCAAACATAGCTATTGTTGCTGACCATCCATTTATGACCACATGGACCCATCTTTCCCGCTCAGATCATCTCTAACTGGTTTCTAGAGCATGGCCATGAGCTCACTGGACTGCATCGGTCTCCACAGTGACCAGATCTCAGTCCAGTCCAGAACCTTTGGGATGTGGTCAAACAGGAAATTCCCATGAAGGAATTGTGCGACGTTGTCATGTCAGTATGGACCAGAACCTCTGAGCAAGGTTTTCATCACACTTTGAGTGTGTGACATCAAAAACCCAATAAAGCGAGGAGTGAATTTATCTCTTAACCCAGGATTTCCCGTCTGTCTCCACGTTTGTCTTGTTGCAGTCCGTGGCCACTCAGCAAGGGTGGTTAAAAACCAAAAGCTCTTTTTCAAACACAATTTCAGACTCGTAAAAACAGAGGGAAACTCCACACATTGTTAGCTGTTTTGACCATAATCAAGGGAACACCCGTTTATGCTATAAAGTCTAAAATAGTGGCATGAAACCGGAGCGGCCCGCTGATAAAATGCTGTTATTTATGACCCATGTGGTCAGTCTGGAAAAAAAGAATGGAAATCTTGTGTATTAGAGCAGCTCTGTGGGGCCGAATCCTCCTCCAGCAGGCAGGACGACATTTTTCACTGCAACTGTGCTGTTGCTTCATTGTTCTGCAGAATACGTGCACTTGACTTTCAACTCTAGCTGTAGGGTGTACCACCAGGTTGGGTTTTTTTTCTCAAGAAGTCTCAGCCGACACTTCTTATCGCGACCCCCCACCCCCCCGAGCACAAACATTAGGAGATCTCTGGGCTGATAGCTAGACAGTCCATCTCCTCAAAGACCATCCTTCATAAGTCTTTCATCCTGTTCTGTTGGAGATCAGAGCCAAGCTTCTGGGGGCCATTCACAGGTCAAGATCTGCATGTTACGTTGCTGGGATGAGCAGAAGAATCTTTTTACTTGTCGATATATTGTTTGACTGCCACGTCACAAAGCATCTTCTATAGAAAGCATGTCTTGTGCACAAATAAGGAAGCATGTGCACTTTTAGCATTGATTAAACAGTTATTCAATAAAAGAGAAACAAAATGTTATTTTCCATTTAAAACCCGGTTTTGACATCTTGCCTTAATGCAAACCTCAATCAATATTTAAAGGGGGCATATTATGCAAAACTTACCCTTTGCTGCCTTATGTTGGCCTCTAAAACCAACTCTATAACCAGCTCAGTGTCCTAGTGGTAGAGTGTCCACCCGGAGACTGGGAGATCAGGGTTCGATTCCTGGTCGGGTCATACCAAAGACTTTTCTAAAAATGGGACCCAATGCCTCCCTGCTTGGCACTCAGCATTAAGGGGTTGGATTGGGGGGTTAAACCACCAAATGGTTCCCGAGCGCGGCTGTGTCTGCAGCTCACCGCTCCCCCAGGGGACGGGTCAGATGCGGAGAACACACGTCACACACACATCAGAGTCTGTGACAACTAATGGGACTGTAATTTAACTCTAAACGCAGGCAGATAAACGGAAGTCTACTGACAAAGGTGGCAGTAGATGAGGAAACATGTCAAGATGCCATTCTTAAGGCTGGTTTATGCTTGACACGTCTGCGAGGTTCGCGCGGCGAAATTGCGTCATTTTAACAACCACGCCCCTCCACCGCGTCTCCGCACGGCCCAAACTTTCCACAACGCGCACCTAGGAAAATTTCTAACCACGCAGACGGTCGGACGTGGAAAAACATGGCGGACCGGCAAGAACTAGTATGGCAGAGGTTGGTAAATACAGACATTTGTATGATTCAGCTCTCAGAGATCATCGTGATCAACATGTTGTTAATAATTCTTGGAGAGAAATAGCTCGCACTGTCGGAAAAGACGAGGACGCTGTTAAAAATGCTGGAATACCATGTTGTAAACAGTCATTTCTACTTCTACTATGGTGTAGTGTTGGGTGCATGCTGTAGAGCTCCATGCTGCCCCCTACAGTTTGGGAGAATATTGGCTCACCGCAGAGACGAGCCGCACGAACCATAAACGCTGCGAGTTGTGAAGCGCGTTCCAGCCGCGAGCCGCATCACCGCGTGGAAAGTGAATGCGTCAAGCCTAAACCAAGCTTTACTAGTTGCACCTTTAATCTTTATATATATTGTTTAGCTCTTGTCACCTCGTGCTTGCAGCTTAACCCCGCGCTGTCCCACATTACCTTGGGGGTGTCTGGCTAGATAATACTATAGACGTCCTACTTTCATTCCTCCGCAGCCACGCTCACGTGTTTTACACGTGGAATCAAACCGCCGGTGTAGAACACACACTTCCCTGTCAGAGACTTTGTTCTGAGCGAGACAGCACCGTGTCTGTTCTCCTGATCCAGGAGACTCCGAAGGGGAAACCCACACAGCAGACACAACAGCATCGTGTGATGGGAAAACATCTTCATCAGTTAAAACGCAGACAAGAAAAAAGGACATTTTGCTGTGCTTCCTTTGTGATAAGTGTTGTGTGAAAGCAGTTCTGCTAGGTGGTCAGGCCGGCAGTCTGGGGAACGCAAGTCCATCATCGCAAAGTTAACGTTTACCTGAAAAATCAACAGACGGAGAAATCATCTGCCTGACTGAAATATCTTTTGCACAATGCAGTTTAAGGTTTTGATCTGCTTTCACCTCACGAGAAAGGCACATGTTCTGCAATGTTTTATCGTGCAATTTAATTTAACCAATGAAACAACAACAAATGTTTGCATTAGTTGCCTTAGGAGCCTTTCAAAGTCTCTCAGAATGGATTTGTGATAATGAGCTGCAACAAGTATAGAATTAGGAGGGGGGGGGGGGGGGGGGTCCTAGAAAGCCCAGACATGCCCTTTGACCCTTCCATATCCTTTCAGAGGAACACATTTCAAGACACGCACAGAAACACACACCACTTACCCTCATTAGCAATTAGGACGCATTAGAAATTGGAAATCTAATAGTGGTTTCCAGTTTGTCGCCGGGCAGCACTGATGCCTAATGCCTGTTGGCAACAGGAAAAGTTTGAAATGGAAATGTCGTTATGTTTGACCTCCACACCCCGCTATCATTTGTCTCAAGCAAACCTGCCCCGAAATGAAATTACTCAAACATGACTTCTTTTTCCATCTTCCTTGTTCACGTTCGCTCTTGGGCTTCTTTTTTTCTTACAGCACCCAGAAAAGCAGCGCGCCTTGTGGAATTTCGTCGCCCACGCTCTCGGTCAGGACACTTGATTCCAATTAGAAATATTCCTCTTTGCTTTCCTGTCCTAGCCTGTCTGGGTCTTCGGCTTTCATCCCTCCCGCCTTCCTCCCTCTGCTGAAACTTCCCTCACCGATGACATCTCCCCTCCTCTTTCCAGCCTCCCTGCTCGCGTCCTCATTCTCTCCGTCTCCATCGCGGAGTGCAGTTTTGTGGACCACAATGCCCCTCTTAGCTTTCACGCGTCCTCTCGTGTGCAGATTTCTCACAGTGAGGCATCCTGTGTGTGCTTTTTAAACCTCCACAGTGTCACACACTACACTCAAGAGCTGTAAAACACTTTGACTTTACACATCTATAATCGCTTTGCCAACCACTTTCCATAATGATAAAGCTCCGACTTAAAGCAGCGTTAGAAGTTCCCAAACTGCCATTGTTTTGCTCCTAGACAGAAGATATTTATTAACCTATAGATCCAGCGCCTCACTGTGAACATCTTCCCACTCGTTCACTAATCATAGCCTAACCATGAAGCACGTACAATACGTTTTACCAGAGCACAGTAGCCACATGCAATTACTGTAATGACTGTAATTAAAACATTCCCCTATCCTTTGTGTTTTGTTTTTTCATTCATTCACTGTTATTTCTTGTCTCAGCACTGTTTATCCAGCTAAATAAACATGCTAATGCAGCGGATGAGATTTGCTTTCTAGGTGTTGCTAACTCGTTATCTTAGCACAAAAAGTGATGAGATTTCTGTAGGTGTTCGTTTGTAACGATGCTTTGGTGATCGATCTTATAGCAGTGAATTAATCACCTCTAAGGAGGCTGCGTAGTGGGGCGGGTGGTAGCGCTGTTGCCTCGCAGAAAGAAGGGCCCATGTTGAAACCCCGGCTGCTGCCTTTTTGTGAGGAGTTAGCATGTTAGCATGCACGTGTGTCTCCAGGTGTTCTGGTTTTCTCTCACAGACCAAAGATGTTAGGTTAACTGGTGATTCTAAACTTCACTTGGTGAGAGTGTGAATAGTCGTTAGTCTCTAGGTGTCGCTGTGACGGACAGAAGACATGTCCAAGGGTGTCCCTTATCGCTCGTCCAATGACAGCTGAAGATTGGCACCAGCTTTCTTTGACCTTCATCAGGATCATAAAAAAAAATTATTTTAAAAATCCTCACCCACCGTAGCATGTTAAAGATCCACACGCAGTCACACCAGCTTGGCTCCTCCTCCTCATGCTGGCCACCAGTCTGGTCACGTTGGGCTACAGGATGGTTTCCCATTCATCAACCGTGAGTTGTTGATACCCGTACCAGTCTGCCTCCTGCCAGCACTTGAAGGTCAAAACCAGGGGCGGATTTAGGACTGAAGAAGATCCAGGGCTTAACACACACGCACACGCACACGCACACACACACACACATGCACACGCAGGCACGCGCGCAAGCACGCACTAGTCAACATCATATATTTATATCTTGTACCACATAATTTTTGATCTGAAGCTACATATGAAGCATATTCAGGGCAGAGTATTGTTCCTGTTAGTGTTTAGTGTGAGATGATAGTAAATATTCCCTTTCTTTCTCCAACAACTTTACCTGATAGTAAGCTAACTTTAGGCAAACCAGCAGCACAACAAATATTTTCTAATAAGACTCACAAACCTGAGTCAGCACCAGTCTCATCAGAGCTGGGGTTCTGTCGCCGTACTTTTGGTCTAAAAAACGTCCTTATGCCCATCTTCACTCATGCGTTTCAGGCAGAGAGTGTAGAAGAAGCCGGCTGCTGAAGGGCTTCTTCTTCAGTGGTGGAGGCTCAAGCAGGCTGTATACAAACTACTGCCAGCTGCGCCCTCTCTGGTGGACTTTGGTACTGCATGTTACTTCCACGATTTAGATCCGGAGCTTTCTATGAAACATCCGGGGCTTCAGCCCAAGTAGCCGGGCCTAACCCTGTCCCTGGTCTAAACCAGAGCGACTACCAACAGGAACACACTCGAGTAGATTTTGGCTCCGCCCACACCTTTAGCTGTGTTGCTCACAGATTCACAACCCTCAAGTTTTTCTTCATCCTAAGAGGACTGATCAGGTTTTCTAACGATATAAAGTACACCAACTGGCATTATAAGGGCGGAGAAATTATGGAAAATTGCCTGTTTTTGATATAGCACCTTCTAGGGTTCTACAACCCCCCAAAGTGCTTTACAAATTCACATATTCACACACATTAACACTGATGAGGAGTTACATTGCAGCCACAGCTGCCCTGGGGCCCAGTAATGAGGAAAGGTCTTGCACAGGCGCCGCCGGTCCCTCCGACCACCACCAGCAGGCGAGGTGGGTTAAGTGTCTTGCCCAAGAACACAACAATCGCAACAGACAAGGCTTGAACCTGCAACCCTTTGGTTATGGGGCAGAACTTAAGTCATCTGCCACCGTTGCAGTAGTTTCTGCCCAAAGAAGAGGAGGATTTTTGCTTTATTTATATTTTTCTCGTTGCTGCCTCCTTGTTGTTTGTGTGTGTTTGTCCGCCCTCAGTGGACATCCCTGTGTCCTGAGCGTCTAGCCCACCTCTCCATGACGCAGCCTTTGAGTCTTCCCTCCATGTTGCTTGTATGTTTCCAAAAATTCGTCCAAAGTACAAAAAGTGTCAGCCGTATTCATCATGCTGTTGTAAAATCCTGGAAAATTCCATGTTTCAGTCAACAATTTCATGGTTAACCACAATAATAGAATATTAGGAATAGCTCACTAATGCGCTCCGGGTTGTATCACTGAGGTCTGTAGAAGAAAATCAAGCAATGCTATTTGGTATTGAGCTGGAAATATTGTTTCTGATTGTGCAAAGCTGCATTGATTTGCTCTGAGAAGCATCAGAAGAATCACTTCAAGGGCTCCCTTTCCAATTAATCACAATGTTGAGCTGTGCTTTTTTCACTGAAGGGCCAGCTGAAGTAATGCACTCTCATTAGGAACGATACTCCAGGGACAGATTAGCTCAGAAATTGCATCAGGTTGCTGTTTATCCTTCTGGTGCTAACACACAGACTGCTGTTGAGCAACAGCGTGCATCTGCAGCGCTGCAGACCAGCTTCAGATATGAAGACTATTTATGGCTCACTCAGGATCGACAGGCAGGATAAGGATGCATGAAAGCAGACCGCCTGGTCAAGGCGAGAACCCATTCAGTAAGTCAAAAAATCATCAGGTTGCCTTAGGAGCAAAGAGACATCCGGGAGATAGTCTGTTGTTCCTGGGCAGGATGGAGATAGCAGATGGATCTCTGTTATGCACTTTCCAGATGACTAGATCTGCCTGAAAATACAAAAGACTCGACGGAAATAGTCCTCATTTCAGTTCAACTTCATACACTTTAGTGTGATTTGGTCAAAAAAGTCCTTAAACATCTTGCGGGATGGAAAGGAGGAAAAAGTTGCACTAAGTGCTGTGTCATCACAGCGCTGGGACCACACAGAGACATCCTTCAAGGCCCGTCAAGGCCAGAGTCACGCAGACATGAGAGATCTACAACTGGAGGAGAAACCTAGCCTTGCTCCTTGCCTTTTGAAAAGCACTCACTCTCCTTGAGCATCTCCAGATTGGGACAGATGCAACAAGGCAAGGCGACCCCTCTGAAGGGTCAAGGGTAAACACAGGGACGTTGGTGAGGGGGGGGTCACTGAAATTGTCATTCTTTTAAGATTTTTACACCTCAACACACACACACACACACACACACACATGTATTTGTACAGTGGGAAGCAACCCCTAGACACACCTTGTGCTTGTCTCTTCGCGTGGCAGGACATCTCCAGTGAATTTAGCCTTCTTGACAGGAAACAGCTACACAGAGCCTCTTGCATGTCTGCGTTTCCCAAGATAACCAGATTGAAAGGCCGTCTGCAGACAAACCCGCTCTGTCGAGGGCTGAGGGCCGCTTTTATGCCTCCCTTCCTCGCCGTCTGAGGGAGACGTCGAAGGTCAAATCTGAAGGAGTGCTTGTTCACGGCTGTTACAGTCACTCGTGCTGTTACTACTAGGCGTGACAATGCCCACATTATCTGTCGTTCTGATTTTGCCTCTGCAGATGAGAACCAGGCACTGGCATACCGTCAGCGTGTCGGCGGCCTCGCTCGCTATGAGTTGAGAATATGGAGGAATTATTCTGGGCTGTCTGGCAATTAAATGCACTGGTGTGGCTTTCTGAGGCTGCCAGCCAAGCTCCTCAGCAACATTCCTGCTCTGATCTGAGCTCAGCTAGCGACTCCTTCTGTCTGTGGTAACACTTTTAATTTCAGAAAGGACTGAGCTCTGTGGGACTGAAATATCGCTTTACAGTCAGATTTTATGAAGCTCTCACTACATTAGTTTAGGGATCCATCTGGTTGAGCCAAATGTTTGTATGAAAAGTGAGTAAGTAAAATGTTTTTCATTCACAAAAGTTCCTCAAAATCAATGATAGTCCTAGTTGTTGTGCTTGTATGCTACAGAACACGGTCTGGAGAGTGTAAATGAGCTGACTGGCAAACGTGAGGCACAGCTAGGTGGGTATTCTGAGACATGCTGCAGGTTGGTTTCTGGGTGTGTAGAAGACACGTGTTTATTTTGGACCTGAGTGACAGCAAACCCAGTGAAGTCCAGACTTCAGAGAGCAGCGGCATCACGTCAGCACTCTCTCCCCACCTCTAACGAAGGCTGTGGCCAAGCTAACATGCCTGAAGGGCACACACGCTCTCACACCGTCACTTTCCAGGAGGGGAGACCCACCACCCTGCAGCGAGGCCTGGCATCCAACCAGCAAAGAGGGAAGAGGGTGGTTTAAGTGTGGAGCCTGCTTGGACCTCATTCCAGTCCCAGAGAACCGCTTAAAACAAATTCCTGCAGCTATTCAACACAACACAGCTCAACAGCTGAGGTCTGACACGTTCAGAGAGCTGTTGGGCTGGTTGGAGTGAGCGCAGAAGGGTGTGGGATGGAGCAGAAACCTTAAAACTGCAAGAAACAAACAAGTCTAAAGCATGTTTGCTCTTGAGTTGTGTGTTCTAGCAAACTTAATGTTGACTTATTCATCGTGTGCTCGTAGAAATGAAGCTGACCAGAAACCAAGCTTGACATTTATGGTTCTGGAGCACAGGCAGCTGATCATGATATAGAAGGATTATTTTAGAATATTAATGAGGAAAACACTAATTATCATTTTAATGTGTACTACAGGGATTTTACAGGGAGTCGATGTGATATCATCTCAGGTAAATACACTCCCTTTGACATAAATATGTTTGGAGATTTAGAAAAATGTCAACTTTTATGTCATATTTAGTCCTAATTTGTCCAAATCTCTTTTTAAGACTAAAATAGAAATCATCATTAGGGGCTTATACACCTGCTCCTCACTGATAGCATTAAGACATAATCTATTTGGGTATTTTGTGATCCATAAAACATAATATCACTTTTTTTTTACTTCTCTTTTAACTTCATCGTCACAATTCCAGTCCTCGTCCTTAATCCATGACAGGATCAGCCAGCGACGGATTCAGGCTTGTGAGATTCATTTTTAGTCTGGAAACGGAAGGGCTAACACCTCCAGCCGAGACAGGACTGGGCTGCCTTTGACTGCTCTGGGATGGAGTATGGGCCAACAGGATTTGGAGTCACTCTGTAAAATAGGGAGCCTAGGGCTCCTCCTTTTCCATTCGGCTCATGGGTCCCTGGAAGAATGAAAACATGAATGCAAGTCAATGGGGCTTAAAGGGCTATTTGGTAATCCGCTCTGCCTTACGCCCTGGATCGCACATATATTCTACTTCTATTTAAATGAAAAGTAATGATTTGTGTTTTAACCACGCTTGTCACATACTTTGAGATTTATCAGCTTGTAAAAGTTAGTGATTAGCATGACTATAAATCAGAAGTCGGTACGTTGCATAATGATGTCACCACACAGTCTCCTCCCCCCAGTGGAGCTGCCACGTACCACATGGCCAGATTTATGGTGGTTCTTTCCTTCTGAAAGAAGGATTTGAAGTTTGCTGAACTTGCCGCCATTTTCCTCTGTTCTTCTCCGTTTCTGGTTCAATGACGTCACTTTGGTGATGCGCATTTGGAGTCCTGGATGTATAAAATAACTTTTGCCCCCGTTCAAAAAAGAGCTCATCCTTAGCATCAGAATGTGTCTTTAAAATTCACGGACATCATTTGTGTAATCTGTGGCACATAAACAGGATTAGAGAATAGTGTTTTTAGCTCCATTGACTGCCATACAATTTTTCATGAGATGGGCGTGACGCATGCTCTCTATAGAGGATATTTGTATATCTTAGCTCTGATTGGCCAACAGAACCACAAGTCTTTCACTGCCTCCGTTCACTCTGCAATGTTGATGTTTTATCGCACAAATAACCAAGCCCCACCCCCCCCACCCCCCACCCCCACCCCCCACCCCATATCGGGTCTGAAAATGAAGACAACACGGAAGTGAAATAAATTGCAGTACCACCCTCATCCACTAGGGGCTGGTGTCAGAAGCGAGCAAATCCTCATTGACTCCCATGTTAAAAATACCAATTTCACAGCAGAAATAAACATGTTTACAGCCTGGTACCAGAACATGTTTTTGGTTTAAATGATCTAGTTTACACTCATGACAACTCTGAGGGGGGTGAATGTTTTTCTCACTCTTCTGTTTAAGTGTATTAAAAGCCTAAAATTCTGTATAATTAATGAGCATCAGACCCACGTGACCACAGAGCTAGCTCCGGGGAAAGGCCTCAGTAGAGCCTCGGTCTGGCCTGGAAACTGCTCCGGGATTTTGAGTCTCTGTGTGTGTATTCTTGTTTGGATATTATTTGTGCAATTGTTGGACAAAAGGACTTGCTGTGGCATTAATTGCACTAATAGAGCGTCCAAGGAGTCTCCACTTCATTTTTTTCGGTAAGTAAAATTATATTTATGTATTTTAGGTCACTGCCGAGCTGAGCTTAGATTTTAACATGTACTGTTTAACCATGAAATTTAAATGTAATAGGGTAAAACCCAGTGCATTTAACATAATGCTGCACTTTAGAAAATGGGTTGAAATATAACATGTTGGTGGAGCTGGGTTCCCACTATTGGTATGGTCTACCTCCCCTCAGCGGCAGCTCAACGCATCTCTGATCGCAGCGGCGCCTGTCTGCTGTGCGGCTGCCGGCTTGTGGAGCTCTCGGAGACCTCTGTGTTCCACCCGGTTTTACCCAGCGGTCAGCCCGGCGTATCTCTGCCTCAGAAGCTCTGGTGTTGTGCACAGTTAACTCCGGTTGTAGCTACGTAGCTACCTCGTTAGCTTCCCACCTCCGCGTTAGCTTTGGGTTAGCTTTTAGCTACATCGCGTCAGTTTGACGGGTGTCGTCAGTTGATCCCAGCCTTACAGCCCCACCCTCAACTCCATCTCTCTTCCCTTTTGTGGAATTGTCTGGGCTTGACGGAACCTGTGACACGGTCAAAATGGCGGTGGTGGCCACCTCCCGTTTTGGCTTAAAAACTTATTATTGGAGCCTATGGACACGAATTGTCCAGTACACGCCTGATCCTGTTCTGCCATGTTGTGGAGTTGCTAATGCTAATGGTTAGCTTCTACTAGCCAAGATGTGCTCTGCTCTCTCCTGGATCAACATAACCGTCTGTGGTTGCAAGTCAAGATGGGAGAGTGCATGGATGCTATTTTACATAGTGAGTTAGATTTGTGTGCCTTATGCTGAACCGAGCGATTCTCATCTGTTTGCTTTCTGCAGCTATTGTAGGAACTAGGGCCAGAAAACTGTTTCCACTTTCAGCATGAAAGCAAAACTCAGAGTGAGAGGTCGTGTTTCAAAAGAACAAATAAAAAACGGTTTCTCGGTGACTCTCACCTTTAATAAAGCGTCTTTGGTTGGATCTGATAGCTAGCTAAATGTAGCGACAAATATTTTACAGCTTTACAAGGTTGTGTTTTACCATCAGACGTTAGCGGATAAAATGCACATCTGGTCTCACCGTGGGAGGGTCCAAGACAGAGATGCTCAAACCTGTCTGATCAGCAGAAGACTTGTAGCCTTGACAGAGGTCCGTGCTCTCTGAAGCTCCTCCAGTTCTCTCTGTTTCTTTTAGCTCGTCTCCTAAATGGGTGTAAGAGAAGATTGATGTTTTATTTACCTGCTTGTCTCACAGAAGGTTAAATCAAAAGCTACCAGGTCAAAGTTCATGAAGCGTACTGGAGATCCACTTCTTGATAAGTGAAGGATTTCCACACGTTGCTTTTAATTTACTGAAATTAAACTTTTTTATGATTTACTTCCTTTGCTGTGATGTCATTCGGTCTGGAGCCAAGATAAAGGTTTGGTCAAAGGAAAAGAAATGAAGTAAATAAAAAGGTTTTTCATTCAACAGTTTTTATGCAGGAGAACACGACAAACCAACGCTCCATTTGTCCCAGGGACTCACGGCTCATTGGAATCAAGAAATGCTTTCATCCCTCGAGATGCATGTAGGCAACCTTCAGCTTTCCAACGAGCATGAAGATGCAGGAAGTTCAGATTATGAGTGAATGGGATTATTAATGACAGCTCAGCGTGTGAAGACCTGGAGCTTGTAACACCTCCACTGGCATTTTAATGTAACTGGTTATAAAACCTGGGGTTTCTCTTTGATAGAGGAGATTTTCAGAGAGTCACATCCTCTCGCCATGGCGACCACTGGTTTGGTAAACAGCCTTTGTGATCACTCGCATGGACTCATGGTATATGAAGTGTGAAAGATGTGCTTTAGAGAAGGAAAACATAATAAACTGTTCATGTGAGTCAGAAAAGGAGAAACTGAGGTCACTAATTGGAGAAAATGAAAAAATAAGACAGGCAGAAAGGATGTCTGGGTAATCTGACAGAGGTGGTGGTTATTATGAGGGTAGATAATGCTGGGAGCATGTGGAAGGAATCACAATCACAGAGTCAGGACACGACGTTCACATGAAACAAACAGCAGAACGTCCAAATGTGGACATTTACACAATTAAATGTCAAGTTTTAGTCATATGTGACATGATCACTACACACACACACACACACACACACACACACACACACACACACACACGTAGATGTGCCAGTATTCCACTCCTGCACTGGAGCATGGACAGGCCAAAGCTCACTTTTCAGGAGGAGATGCTTTGAGTTCCAGAGGGGTGCACATGAAAGAGCAGCAGAACATAAAGGAGTGCCCAAGGATACACTGCAGCGCGCAATGTGAGGACAATTTAGCCCTGATGGAAAACCTGGATCAAAGGCCTGGCCTCCATAATTGCACATTCCCCAACAAACACGGTGCCATTTGAAGAGCGGGCCAGACCTCCGGACTCCTGAGACCTGCTCCCGTGCACACCATCACTTTCACCTTGCTATGTTCTGTATTTCAATGTCTCGTCTCGCTAAAAGATTAGAGAAATGCCTTCATTCCAAAAGTGCTCACAATTTTTCTTTTGAATGCCGAGATACTGACGGAGGCCATGCCGGTCCTCACGGTCAGTCTTCTCAACACAAAGCAGCATCCAGATAAACTTCCTGGTTTGTTCAAACTGAGATGATGCATTTAAAATAACTTTATTTGTGAGAGGAATCTGTTCTGCAAAGGCAGCATTATCTGTGTCATCTTCAGAGAGATGCTGGAACAAGAAATAGCTTCAAACTAAGTTTCTTAACACCCCCCACCCCTCACCCCACCCCACAGCCCCCCACAGCCTGTGGGCTTCTTGCTGCAAATACAAATTGAACCATCAAAATGCAGTTTAAGCGCTAGTAAATCTTCCTAGAACATCTTCACTGTGCCGCAGGTGGGAGACCTCTGGATATTCTGGAATGTCTTGGCTATCCTGCAAAGAGAATCAGTTAAAGAGGGGGTGGGGGTGAAAACATAAACATAAATATGTAGGTAGGTAGAAGAGGAAGAAACGATCTTTAATATAGCGCCTCTCAAGATTAAAATCATGAGGCACTTCAGCCAGGTAGGTAGAAAAATGAAGAAGTAACTATATTTCATATAGCACCTCTCAAGCTCTCAAGGCAGGTGGGTAGGTAGGTAGGTAGGTAGGTAGGTAGGTAGGTAGGCAGGTGGGTAGGTAGGCAGGTGGGTAGGTAGGCAGGTGGGTAGGTAGGCAGGTGGGTAGGTAGGTAGGTAGGTAGGTAGGTAGGCAGGTGGGTAGGTAGGTAGGTGGGTAGGTAGGCAGGTGGGTAGGTAGGTAGGTGGGTAGGTGGGTAGGTAGGCAGGTGGGTAGGTAGGCAGGTGGGTAGGTAGGTAGGTAGGTAGGTAGGCAGGTGGGTAGGTAGGCAGGTGGGTAGGTAGGTAGGTAGGTAGGTAGGTAGGCAGGTGGGTAGGTAGGTAGGTAGGTAGGTAGGCAGGTGGGTAGGTAGGTAGGTAGGTAGGTAGGTAGGTAGGTAGGCAGGTGGGTAGGTAGGCAGGTGGGTAGGTAGGTAGGTAGGTAGGTAGGTAGGTAGGTAGGTAGGTAGGTAGGCAGGTGGGTAGGTAGGTAGGTAGGTAGGTAGGCAGGTGGGTAGGTAGGTAGGTAGGTAGGTAGGCAGGTGGGTAGGTAGGCAGGTGGGTAGGTAGGTAGGTAGGTAGGTAGGTAGGCAGGTGGGTAGGTAGGCAGGTGGGTAGGTAGGTAGGTAGGTAGGTAGGTAGGTAGGCAGGTGGGTAGGTAGGTAGGTAGGTAGGTAGGTAGGCAGGTGGGTAGGTAGGTAGGTGGGTAGGTAGGCAGGTGGGTAGGTAGGTAGGTAGGCAGGTGGGTAGGTAGGCAGGTGGGTAGGTAGGCAGGTGGGTAGGTAGGTAGGTGGGTAGGTAGGCAGGTGGGTAGGTAGGTAGGTAGGTAGGTAGGTAGGCAGGTGGGTAGGTAGGTAGGTAGGTAGGCAGGTGGGTAGGTAGGCAGGTAGGCAGGTGGGTAGGTAGGTAGGTGGGTAGGTAGGCAGGTAGGCAGGTGGGTAGGTAGGTAGGTAGGTAGGTAGGTAGGCAGGTGGGTAGGTAGGTAGGTAGGTAGGTAGGTAGGTAGGCAGGTGGGTAGGTAGGCAGGTGGGTGGGTAGGTATAAACTATAGTGCTTAACATCAAACAAGCTAAATTGAGTTAATTTAAAGAACAGAAATCTGTTTTTGCCTCTTAGGTTGGGGCTTTTTTATGTCTTACGCCTAATTTGATTCTGCTGAGCAACTGGAAAAACTAAGACCTACATTCTTTAACTGCTTTGTTATCCAGCTAAGATGCATATAGTTCTTCTTTTTGCTCTGTCACCCTCCTTCACCATCAACGCTCTCGCCGGTTTCACTTGAACCCGAATAACGCTCCACAGACAGCAACGGAAAACCAGCAGGACTGAACAGATGGACAACTCGGTCCGTGAGAGCTTCTTTCAGGACTTCTGATGGTTTTATGTTGCGTCTAGACTGTAATAAGTGGTTGTGTTTTCCCAAAAGCACACCCCAAATCTACCCTTAAAGTCCTATGTTGGTGCTTTAATAATAAAATATTACATGCATGTGTTGTTGGGTTCGACTAAGATAAACATGCTCCCACGGGGCTCGATTGTGGTAAACTACAGAGAGCGCCTTGTCGTCAGGAATATTCCTCAGACTGTGTTCTTTGTTTTCTGCGTGTCGCAACATCTTTGCACATACTTCAAAAGCTGAGGGTCTTGTGATGTAGGGATGACATGTGGAAATGCTGTAACGTAGACACCATGAGCAGAAGGAGGAACGTTGCTGTGTTTAGGAGCTCCGCAGCTTGGCAGCTCTGGTTGAACTTTTGGGATAGTCGACTCTCTCCTCACTAAGCTGCAGCTGTCGGAGATGAACTTGCAAACACCGTTTAAGAGGGGTTTGTAGAAAACGTCTTGAAGCATTTGCGAGGGGTCTCATTTTCCTCACCGGGGTTTGGGGGGTCTTGGTTTTGTGTTTCTTGAATCTGAAAATAATTTCTCTACAGTACCAAGGTTTTTCATACCTGATGACCGTTTCAACTGAGGACTTCAGTCTTCCTCAGTGTGTCATCCGACTTTCTGCCATTGTGTCATTTATCAGCTGGCTGGTCTGGAGTGCCCAAACCGAGCCCCCAGACCAGTCACTTCTCCCGCCGGCTCTGGAGGATGCAGTCCCAGGTGTGTGACAGGGTGTATGCCCCCTCATCCCGGTTGACACGCTTCCCACATCTCAGTGGGCTCCCTGATCCCTGTAGTGATTCCTCCTTTGTCCCAGTCCATGATGTGGTTCATCCTCCTGCAGTGGTTTGCGACGGCTGATTTCTTGGTCAACTTTACAAGCGATGTGTTTAAAATAAGAATGAGGTCCTGCCTCAAGTGGAGGAGTTTAAGTATCTCGGGGTGTTGTTTATGAGTGAGGGAAAGACGGATCAGGAGATCGACAGGCGGATTGGTGCTGCGTCTGCAGTGATGCAGGCGTTGTACCGGTCTGTCGTGGTGAAGAGAGAGCTGAGTCAGAAGGCGAAGCTCTCGATTTACCGGTCGATCTACGTTCCTACCCTCACCTATGGTCATGAGCTTTGGGTAGTGACCGAAAGAACGAGATCACGGATACAAGCGGCCGAAATTTGTTTTCTTTGCAGGATGGCTGGGCTCTCCCTTAGAGATAGGATGAGAAGCTCAGTCATTCGGGAGGGGCTCGGAGTAGACCCGCTGCTCCTCCCAACATATTCTCATACCCAAGGCATCAAAATATGACGATATATGACGAATCGGGACGCCCCAGCGCGTCAGGAGACGGCGATCAGGGACAAACAGCTGACGCAGCGTCCCAGAGCGTCGGTATCCGACGCCGGTGGTGAGACGGACATTAGAACTACTTGTGAACTACTTAACCTTCCCCTCACCCCGATCCTAACCTTAAGGTCACAGTTTAGTGACCTTAAGGTTAGGATTGGGGTGAGGGGAAGGTTAAATGGTCGAATAATGTCCGTGTGACCGCGAGCGTCAAACAGCAATGCCAGCGGAGCCACGTGACCCAGCGCGTCCCTGATCGTCGTCTCCTGGCGCGCTGGGACGTCCCGAATCATCATATATTGAGGCTTGGTCACACGCGTCATATTTTGACGCCTTGGGTGTGAGAATGTGTTGCTCCTCCACATCGAGAGGAGCCAGTTGAGGTGGCTCGGGCATCTGGTCAGGATGCCTCCAGGACGCCTCCCTAGTGATGTTTTCTTGACACGTCCAACTGGGAGGAGGCCTAAAGGAAGATCCAGGACACTCTGGAGGGACTATGTCTCTCAGTTGGCCAGGGAATGCCTTGGGATTCCCCCGGAGGAGCTGGCCCAAGTGGCTGGGGAGGGGGAAGACTTCCTGCTTAGGCTTCTATCCCGCGACCCGATCTTGGATAAGTGGAAGAGAAGGAATGGTTGGAGGGATTTGAAATGTGATTTTAACCAAACCTACTAGTCTATAAATCTATTGAATCTATTCCACTGCTACTAGTAACAACAAATCTGAATATGTGTCCTCTATATGTGAACCTTCATGTCTATAAAACTGTTCTAGGCTGTATGAATCCATGTTACTACACAGTATGCATGAGTCACTGTAAATCTAATATGATTTGGAGTGTGTGTGGTACATATTTCTATATCCTCCAATAATTCATTTAGATAAACACACACATGCATCAACCATCATCAGCATTCACCTGTGGCCCAGTCCCATTGTCCCCACAAACCACATGAACGGCTCTCTGAGGACCAGGAAATGTATAGGTCTGAGGTCCCCATTCAGCGCCGACCCATCGTTAACCTGCGGGGATTTTCTTCAGTCGATGGTGAACGCTTTCAAGAGGGATATATTGAATTTCTCCTTTTCTGACATTCAGGTTCAAAGCAGTAATGTGGAGTGGGTAGAAACTTCCAACGAAATAATCAAATTTAATGGTTCCGTTTTGGACATGTTTCACAAGAACACCAGTAGGGTCACGGTGAAGGCTCAGCTGTCACTTCCCTTTCTGCTGTAATCTTTGAGTAGAGAGGAATGAAACCTCAAACCATGACAAACTAAAAATTCTAGTTTTATTCCTTCTTGGCTTTTTTCAGAAATCTGTTAAGGAGAAAATTGCATGACACAGGCTGTCTGCACAGGTCTACAGTTTCCACTTCACTCCAGAACCGATCAGTGCAGAGATGAAAGCAGGCAGAGGAAACGTGCAGATGTCCGACACCCATCAGGTGCTGACTGGCAGCTTGGACAGCGTTGTGTGTTCGGAGGACATTGTTAGTATGATCTCAGCGTTATCAATGGCGCTGCAAACACCTCAGAAAGAGGAGGCGTGTCTCTGTCACACACACCATTTATATTGCACTGACGTCTAATACACACACACATCGCTCTGACTGTTGGCTTAGTGACTAAGATGATTATTGCATTACTATCCCTCCCTCCATCCATTTCTCACTGCTTGTCCTTTCCAAGGGGAATCCCAAGTCATTCCCAGGCCAGAGAGGGCATACAGTCCCTCTGGCTTCTCCTGTCAGTGCTCTAACCGAGAGGCATCCCAATCAGATACCCGAACCGCCTCAGCCTACTGCGTAGTATGAGGAGAACCAGCGGCCCTGACAGTCCCAAACTAGAGACCGTGACTCAGACAGGGTCAGACACAGGACGGCTCTCGTGGAGTTTTACATTCACAACATCTTTAAAGGAGAACTAGGCAGTTCTGGCTTGCTTTCAGCGCCTTGTAGAGTCCGTTTGTAGAACGGAAAGCTCCTCGCTGGGCCTTCGTCTTTAACACCTTAATCTAACTGCTGAACTGTCTCCCAGCAGGAAGCGTGCTGGAACCAGACTGCAGCGCCGCCGGGTATGTCAGCTCAATTTTTTTCTAAAGCCAGGTTTATGCTTCTGCGTCAGACTGACGGAAGCGTTTCGCCGTCAGACTTCTCCGTCTGCTGGTGAGTGTTGCAAAGCAATTCCCCGCCAGGACAAAAGAGGGCGGCGCGCTGTTCTGGGGTATCCTGGCACGTATCCGAACCACGTCTCCCCACCTCTAAACCCACGTTTCCTGTCATTTCCGTCCACAAATAAAACGCTTGCTGCGCACCTTTTTACTTCTCCAGTCACAGGTGAATAAATGTTCATGAGTTTTTCCACAAAGTATTCTTCAATCTGCTCCATGTCTGTCGCTAGAGTCTTTGTTTTTGAGGGCGCAATGGCGGTGCTGTTGACGAAAGCGGCGTCCTGACCAATCACAAGCTTGCATTCTCCATCTCATTCGATGGATTTTAGAAAAGTGGGCTCCACTCCATCCATCCTTGCGAGGGCTCTCCAGCAGGCTCGCAAGGACCGATGATGGCGTTGTGTATCTCCATACCGATGCAGACGCAGAAGCATAACCTATCAGAGCGGCCCACCAGTCTGAAGTTGCAAGTGGAATATTCTGGCCACAGGGGGCAATGGGGGCTGGATGGCCTTTCATTAACCCTGTAAAGGGTCATTTTAGCACATACTGGCTTAAGAAATTATTGAAAAATATGAAACATTTGCACAGTATCCCTTTTCTGTGGTCTGGTATAAATAAATGATTTGTGAGTTCTTTCTATGAAAAACAAACCTTTGAGGGTAAAAGGGCCATGCGATCCCTTCACTATAGCGCCGTGGGGGGTGGCTGGATCATTGCTTGGGCTACCCCTGGGTGTGCAGGTTGAGGGATTTCAGGGGAACCCATCATCCTTTCGGGGGAGCCGGGCTCCCCTTAGCTCCCCAGCAACTTAGGTCCTTGTTGGAGAAGTGGAGGGTGGAAGACAGCAGGATTTGAAGTCTTCCTCATTAGTATTGGCAATATGAGAACATCTCACAGTAACATGAATCTTCTGCTGCCTCTGTTCGCACTTCTTTCTTTGGTAAAAAAAAATGCAACAATGATGCTTTATCTTCACAAATAACACAAGCCTAAAGGAGTTCTGCCATGCTGTAGAGTCGCTAATGCTAACAGATAGCTTCTACTAGCCGAGATGTGCTCTGGGTTAGAGTTAGGGTCTCCTGGCCTCAAAATCAACACAGCCTTCTGGAGGGGTGAGACCGAAAAATGCTCATTTTTCTACGTGACGTAGATCTGTACAGACTCTCTGAACCGAGCGTTTCCCAGTCTATTTTCTGTCACTGGCTAATGCAGAACATGGGGGTAGAAGACTACTTTTGTGTTCAGCCCGTAGAGTGATATATCGTACTCGATATAAGCCAAGTACTAGACACGTTTTTCCTTTAAGAAAACTGGACACAAGTAATTTGGCTCATTGCTGGGCTGTTGGGGTTAAAGACTTCCCTTAGCTGCAGCATGTTGGAGACTTAAAGCTGGATGCTGGTCCATCTAAGCCAGTAAATGCAGACATTACCAGGGGGACCACCACTGCGGCCTCAGAAGAAACGCACAAGCCAGCTGTGAGCCACACACACCCAATCACCCCGTCACCTCTGCCTGCATGCCCCTGCTCCACTCTGCTGCTTTTCCTAAATCCTTCAATAAACGTATGATTTCTTACTCAAAACACCGCTCAATTTTTTTATATTACACAAACTTGAACCAACACATTTTTTCAATAATAGTTCCATTTCCGTCCCGGCTAGTATAACACACATAGGAGCGGCAGTGGTGAATCCCCCCCCCCAACCCCATTTCTGCTTGCGGGCCTCACTCTGATTGAAGTCTTGTTCATGTCACTAAGTCTGCCTGTTTAACCCCGAGCCTCACAGGATATGGCATGAATTAGGTGCATACACCACTCTGCTTAGATTGTAATCTTTTCACAATATACAGCCAATTTCCACACTACATATAGCGGATTCTTGCAGAGTTAGGGGAGCCGTCCGTTCCCTCTGAGGGACGGGTCCCAGTGTTGCAGTATAAACAATCAAATAATGAAGCTTTTCATCAAGATGCACCACAAGGGCTCCTGCTCCTGACTGTGTTGTCTCACAGAGAAATCATTGTTTCTTTCTTAATTAGGGGAATGCAGCTCTTTGTTTACACAACTGCACATCTGTAATTTACAATTTGATTAGTTTTTCCAGGGAGATTTTGCACGATAGCAACGATTGCTATGCGAGGAGGGCGCTGTCGCATATTTGTTGCTGTCTTTCAGCGTTAAAATGAAGGGTGTTCTCTGTCTTTGGCGGTTTGTTTAACCGCTTTTATGATTGGATCGTTCATTAATTCTCCTTCTGTCATGTCCCAGCATTCATCATTTTTTAAATGCGCCTTTAAACTGCCTCCCTCAACATCTGTCTGATGATTTACTGCGAACATATTACACAGCGAGTCGTTTTTCTGCCACTGATAAATTCTAGTGCTTTTAATGCAGCGAAGGGCCGCAATTCATTTGGACCAAATTAGTGCTCTGGATCATGCTGGACGTCGAATGGTGAGGGATGTTCTGTCCAGGAAGTCTGTCCACAAGTATGTGTGTGCAGCCCTTTCACAGTTTTACTCACACAGATGTGTAAATCATTAGAACGTACACTTTATAAGTCCACAGGATCTTAATCATCATTGTCATTAGTTCCTCACCTCCTCCACAACATCCCACGCTTCTGAAACGCCTGTTGTACACGCTGATTTCCAAACATTGTGGCCTCCTAACCTCAGTCAGCATAACCCAGCTGACTCGCTGGTCACCACTCCTATAGGAAACACACCCACAGGACATTGTTTAGACCTCAAAATATTGCAAGTGTTATTCTCTCCCGCGCGCCGGGTAAACAAATATTCCACTTGCCAAAGAAATTTAATAAAATCAATCATAGGCTGACAAACCGCATTTGTTTAATTCCGTAAAGAGTAAACTACAGTTTTGCAAATTCGCTTTCCTTCCTGCTGAAAAATGACCCGTAACGTTCACTTACTTTGGATTTTAGATTTGTTTTAAAAATTCTGGAAAATTTGACTAACCCAAATTTTTTTATTTCATCAGGAAGAGGAAATGTTCACTTTTTAAATCCTTTGATGGCAGATAAGACACATAACCCTCAAACTAAACCTCATCTGTGTAATATTTATAGTTTAATTTGCATTTGGAGGAAAAACAGGAAGGTTTTTAAATGATAGTTAAAAGGAAAGGCCTCGAAACACCAACACGACTATAAACCATGTCAGAAACATCACCATGGATTCACTGTTTCTAGTCTTAGTACCTACAAGTGAGAGATGAAAAGTGGGCTATAATGTTTTAGCCTGGTCTAGGGTTATTTAAATATCTCATGAATCTGTGAGCAGATTGATCAGGGGGGGGGGGGGGGGGGGGGGGCTCTGGCGCTTCAGAAGTTAGCCAGAGTAGCGGTAAGAAGAAAACGTTTTGACATCTCGCCTCTGATTGGCTGATAGTAACGCAACTCCACCACTCAGTGCGTTTACATGCAGTCTGAAATGAACTAGTTCATTTTTACGTTCATCATAAAAAAACTTTGAACTGGCTTTCCTAAAAAGAGAAATTATTAATCAACCTTAGGGAAGAGCCAGGCTGAGGTGGGTAACAAGGGTGGACGTCAAAGGGCAAAACATTTAATTATCGTTAAATTAAGTAACTTCTCAATTTCTGTGAATTTTCTGACTTGTTTGCTCAAAGAAAAATAAAAAGTTATAGAGCTTGGGTTATAAAGAGCAACAATCAGCCCCAAACGATTTAGTAAAAACAAAGCAAATAAACAAATAAACGCATTAGCCTGCTGGTGCGACTCTGTGACCAGTATTTTTCCCCAGGTCTTTCCAGTTAATTCCATACTCGGAAATTTCAACTTCCGGATAGAAAAAATGAACTGGAACAACTCCCAAAGTCAGAGAATGTTTTTTAAATTCTACTTCGAGATTGAATATGGCAGCTTGTTGTAATTATAACAGTACTTGTGGTGGAAATTAGTTTATTTCACAAGATAAACTTGCAAGGGTGCATAAAAACCCACGTTATGTACAGCTGTACATTTTACGAGGTAAAAGGAACACACCATGACGTCAGTCCTCCACACAACATAGGCAAAGAAGAGCAGACCCCAAAACGGCCGCTGCTATCCATGGTGGCCGCATTTACGAGTTCTACTACAGTACTGGCCGGTATCGGCTCAACTGAGCCATTTACATGCAGAGGAAGTCAGGTTGCTATTGCATCATCTGGGTGCTTAAGCAGCACAATAGAACCAGTTCACCTTGAGCAAGACTAACGCCTTCACCATACCATGCCATATTTATTTATAAAGCACCATTTCAAACTTGCAAGGCAGCTAACCAAAGTGCTGTACATAAAATAGCCAAATGCTTGAACAAGAAACACAATAACAGGCTAAATACATAAGAACAAAGCATAAATAGTCGGAGATAAAAACTCCTACTAAAAACAATAAAATAGGAGAACAGTTAACACGTGCATCTAAAAAAACAAGTTCAATCTATTCAGGGCAACAGTTCGGTTTTCTGATGCACATGTAATCGCACTGACTGACTCAGTTTGCTCAGCAATGTTGATGTTTTATCTGCACAAATAACACAAGCCTGACTGGTTCTCCCATGTTGTGGAGTTAGTTGCTAATGCTAACAGTTAGCTTCTACTATCCAACACATTTTCTGCAGTTTCCTGGGTGCTAATCCAACAGCAGCCTTCCCCATCGCGAGCCAAGATGAGTGATTACATGAATGCTCATTTTCAGTGTGACATAGATCTGTGTGGCTTATCTAATCCGTGCATATCTCCATCTATTATCTATGAGCGGCTAATGCAGGAAACAGGGAAGAAAACAATTTTCACGTTCAGCCTGCATGTGAAACTCAGAGTGACCGATCATATTTCAAAAATAACAAGTAAACGGTTTCTCAGTGAACTTCCTCTTTACTGAAACGTAGAGCGTTCTCTTTGAGTGTCCGTCACCTTTGGGCCCTACCCAATTCAAGATGGCTGTCACAGCTAATCAACGTGGGCAAGTTCAAAAATCTTTATATAGACATTTGCTGCCTTTAGCTGTTGTGATAAACCTTCTCTGTCCCACAAACCACTGGATGGATTTTTATGAAACCAGTAAAATAATAATGTTTACTTTTACAACTGATTAGCCATATTCAAGATGGCCGCCACAGCTAATCTGAGTTACAGGATAAAACTAAAATGGTCATAGCTTAGTGAATTTTACAACCATTGAGCTACGCTTTGGTGTTGTAGTAGCTTAATCATTTATCAGACAGACTCCAAATAGGCTGAACAGATTCAAACTTGTGCAATATCTCGTGACATCACGGTTAATGTTTATTTTCAATTCAATTCAAATTCAAATTCAAAGAAACTTTATTAATCCCAGAGGGGAGTTAGAGATTTTTCCAGATTTGACCAAAATAATGAAAATAGCTCCATAACTTCAGATCCTTTTAAATAGATTTGGTTGCATTCTGTGAAAGATGAAATGTTTTCCATTTATTTGCTGCAGCCAGAAATAGCCAGCACACGTGCACCAGAGCCTCAACGTCTGCTGGTTAATTTACAAAAGAGAAACAGACAAGATTATGTGTTCCAGCTTTGGTGTGGGTATAAAATCTTGTACTAGAATGGAGGGACGTGGGCCAGCTGTCGTACTGATCCAGCCGTTCGCATGTGTGGGTCCAGACAGATCAGAGTGAAGGAGGGTTTGCTGCTGTGAGGCTGCTCCACCTAATCCCAGGCTGCATTACTCAATCGGTCCAGTCGAACAGCCCACAGACACGGGGACTTCCCCTTCCCTCCAAAGACGTAGAGGAATACTGTATTGCTTCATGCATCACTGAGGTAATATCATTACTTCAACCAAGTGCTCCAAAGCCTAACCAGTGTGTATATGGTCTCGAGTGTCTGAGCTGCATTGTGTGAAAGTATGTAATACACAACTTTAGTGCAACACTGAAGAGATAGCATTACCATAACAGCAGGATTCCTGTTGCATGTAAGTACTTTTAGGTGCCATGTAAGTACTGTGTGATTAGTCTGTAAAAGTTCTCATCACTCTCCAAGAAAATCAAACATTCAGTCTATCTCATTTGTTTTCCCAGATAGATATCAATCCAGTCTTCTTCAGGGGAAATCCACCGCACGGGCGTGCATCTGCCCCACAAGCTATTGTGTCTTGCACGCAACTCTAAAATTACTGCAATCTGCTCTTACTGCCACTCCTTTAACACCTTCAGGGTTTTAAAAAGGTGTCACTTCTAAGACAAACGGGAAGAAAAAAAACAGATCCAAACACAAAAAGCTATGTTGGAACAACATTCATAAAGACCATGCTCCTCTAACCTCATGCATAGCATGCAGCTGTAACTGTGGAGCGTTTAAGTCCAACATATGCTCCTCTTCAGTGGCGTAATCATGAGAAGAGGCGGCGTAATAAGCACAAGCTTGCTCTGTGAGGACATATTTCCCCTGACGGACAAATATGAACTTGAAGCAAAGCATTAGGCCTATCTCTGAAAACAAACATGGCCATATATTTGACTTGGAAAAACAGCGATCAGCTGTATCAACAATGGTCCTCCTACTGCAGCCAGTCGCTTCAAGTGAGAAACTATGAAGTCTGAAGGCATCCTCTGAGAGCATTGCAGCAGACATGAGGCAAACATTAAGCTAAACATTAAAAAAATCCCCTCTGAATGCAAAGTTTCCTACTAAAAATACTCAGACAAAATGAGAACACTAAATCTGCGACTAAAGTAGCGTTTTATGATTCGATGGCGGTATTATGATAGCGAGGCTGGGCTAGCTTTTCTTTTTGCAGATAATCTGTCTGCTGTTTGCACTGGCACAGCTGCTTGCTTTGCCTTTTCTCAGCTGTCTGTGCTCTCCCTCCCGTCTCCCAGTTTGATAACATAATCCTCCAAGCATGTTTCCAAAAGATCATAAAAAGAGAAGGAGCCGCTATCAGCTCTTTGACTGGGAACGACAGATTTAAACATAGAACCTGGAAGGTCGTACCGTCTGGTGAACACGCTGAATTATGTTCCTTACAGCCCTCCAGCCCCTTGAAATAAAACTTTAGTCATTAAAACAGACTGAAACCATATAAACGACTCCGTTTTTAACCAATAAATTCTAACAAAACAACAAATGTAGTTATGAACTATTTAATGTTGGTCATTTTTATTGTTGTCATGGTGATTTTGAAAACCAGGCAAGCCTGGTGGCATTTTCTCACGCGGTTTTCCCTTCAGGGTCCTTATTTATGAGTCATTTGGCACAAAACTACTAAGTATTAAGAAAACCCATCTTTACACAGAACGTTAGTACGATCCCCATAATTAGTGCATCTCATCCAACACACCCATTGCACTCATTTTGACAAACTTTCAATCACCCAACATGGGAGAAAAGTGCACTTGTACACTTGTTTTGTGATTTCCCAACACTGCGGACGCATGATGACCACAACTAGCTGAAAGCTGGTTACCACACCTATAGGAAACACCCGCAGGACATGGTTTCTACCTCAAAATATTGAAAATATTGTGTGCATCCATTTGCTGGGTAAACAAATGCTTCTTTGTTCAGAACTTTATGAAAAACTTGATTCAGTTTGGCAGATGAAAGAATAAATACATGATGCAACCAGACACCAAGTCAGTGAAACCAACAGCATTGGTGTTTTAGCACAGAGAGAACTTCCTGAATCCGTTCATACAACATTATTGTAGCTTTTCAGTTTCTGGAGAAACACATTTCCTCTGAGAGGATCTGAGCTTGGTGGCGTGGTGCATCATCCCGCTGGAAGTAGCTATCAGAAGATGGGTCCATGTGGTAAAAAAAGAGATGGAGATGGTCAGCAACAATACTCAGGTAGGCTGTGGTGGAACTAAGGGGTCCAAAGTGGGACAAGCACATCTGCTCACCATCAGCTGAAGCAGTGACACAAGCCGGGATGGATCCATGCTTTCATGTTGGTGACCCCATATTCTGACCCAACCATCTGGATGTTGCAGCTGAACTCCAGACTCATCAGACCAGGAAAGATTTTCCAGTCTCTTCTGGTCCAGTTCTGGTGATCCTGTGTAAATTCTAGCCTCAGTTTCCTGTTCTTAACTGACAAGAGACACACCTGGTTTGGTCTTCTGATGCTGGAGTGCCTCTGCTTCAAGGTACATTATGGTTGTCTTAAGGTGCACTTTTCACACCGTTCAGGTGGATCACAGATGCGTTACAGCATCCAGCTAGCCGTGGTTCCGATCGTTCTGCTAATCAAGCTAGCTTTGAAACACAGTCACAGATCTCTCACCCCTCCTGTCGGCCATCTCCCCTGGGCCATGTGGAAACGGGCGTCGCCACAGGAAACGAGAGCGCCACGCACCAGTCGCCGTTTTCTACATCCAAACATCTTTTGTTGTCTGCGACTTCTAATGGCGATGCGGGCATTGTACCAGTCTGTCGTGGTGAAGACGGCTGTTCTTCCACATTGAGAGGAGCCTGTTGAAGTGGCTGGGACATCTAGTTAGGATGCCTCCTGGACGTCTCCCTGGTGAGGTTTTCCGGGCGAGTGTAACCAGGAGGAGACCTTAAGGAAGACCTAGGACACGGTGGAGGGACTATGTCTCTTGGCTGGCAATGGAACGCCTTGGGATTCCCCCGGATGAGCTGGCCCACGTGGCTGGGGAGAGGGAAGTCTGGGCCTCCCTGCTTGGGCTACTGGCCCCAAATCCTGACCCCAGATAAGCGGGTGAAAATGAGTGGATGAATGGACTTTAAATGGTGTCTTTCTTGTTGGGATTTGGTAGTTTGTCCTAAAATTGAAGTGGTAGCAGCTGGCTGTTTCTCCTGGGTGGAGAACCTCTGACACCAGCAGTGTTCTGTTGCTGAATACGTGAGTGTGTCATGAATGATGCAGAAGTGCAGTGGTTCGATGAGACAGCCGTGTTTTTGTTTGAGGTTTTTGGACAAATATCAGGGAACCACTTCCTTTTTTTTAAACCTCCACAATATATAAATTATGTTAGAAGTTGTTAATAGACATGAAAAAATGATTGAAGCTAGCCTGTTTCACAGATTTGACGTTGTAGCTTTAACCCTCTGGAGGCAGGCGTTGCAGATGTGCAACAGTTAAACCCTACCTACCTGGTTACTCCACACACGTGCTTCATGAGCACGTTTTAACCCAGAAGAACCTCTGAAGGACTCAGTTGTTCGTCCTTTTATTAAAACGTATTTTGAGCCGGAGAGGGTTAACCTCAGCCGCTAAACGCCGCTGCACAATTGTGAGGGTGACAAAAATAATGATGTAATAGATTCAGATATCTAATAGATATGGTAGCCTGAGTTGATTTATGAGAGTTTAAGGACGCTGAGGTCATGAATAAATCAGGTTGTCCTTTTGGTAATGGCGAGAAAAAGCCTCGCTCTCATGGTGCAACACATTCTCACACCCGAAACAAACGCTTGGTCTTGCACCCAGCGTCTTTTTTAGATGCTTCGGGTGTGAGAATGTGTTGTATTATGGGATGGTTGCATGTAGTTCCCCACCTAAACAGGCGATAATCCAGCTGCAGGAGTGGCAGCAGAAGAAGAGTTCACGTAAAATGCATTCTTCATAAAACACAACACATTCACACTCAAGGCATCAAAATGTGACGCGTGTGACCAAGCCTCAATATATGACGAATCGGGACGCCCCAGCGCGTCAGGAGACGACGATCAGGGACAAACAGCTGACGTAGCGTGCCAGAGCGTCGGTATGCGACGCCGGTGGTGAGACGGACATTAGAACGACTTGTGAACTACTTAACCTTCTCCTCACCCCGATCCTAACCTTAAGGTCACAGTTTATGGACCTTAAGGTTAGGATTGGGGTGAGGGGAAGGTTAAATGGTCAAATAATGTCCATGTGACCGTGAGCGTCAAACAGTGAAGCCAGCGGAGCCATGTGACCCAGCGTGTCCCTGATCATCTCCTGACGCGCTGGGGCGTCCCGATTCGTCATGTATTGAGGCTTGGTCACACGCGTCATATTTTGACGCTTGTGTGTGAGAATGTGTTGTAAAACATGGTCACAATTCCATCTGGGCCCAGGTGACGTGGTTCAGAGAGGCTGTTCTGCAGACCGTGGTGGGAACTAGTTGTTGTTTGAGCTACTAGAACCAGTCAGACCAATCTCCTCTGGCCTCAACCCCAGAGAAGGTCATGGGTAAAAATCCCAGTAAATCAGGTTCTAAAATACTCAAACTAACAACCATGCAATGTTCAAAGTTACTTAAATCTCAGTTTCAACTTCAGCAGGTCATCTTTATCACGTCTAGATGTCAAAATGACATCACCGTTTAGCTGCTGCTGTGTGATTGGCTGAATAAATATTTGCGTAAACAAGTAAATGAACAGGTGTACCTACTAAAGCAGCTGGTTAGTGTGTGGTCATGCGTTGTGTGGTTAACACTGATGAATTTAATTTGTGGAAACTAACAGTTCATTTAGTAAAAAGTCAAAAGATGAGGACTGCAGAGATTGACCTTTGACCTAAAAAAAGCTACCACCGTTCTGAAGCCCGCCTGGTCTTCGTTATTAGCCGTAGATCAACTGCAGTAGGTGGTGATTGATGGTGATGAACTTTATTTCAGCTCAGAATCGATTTTGTCGATTCTGAGCGAGCGAGCGGCTGATGCAGCTTCAAACAATCAAAGCTAAAACAAAAAAAAGACGCAAACGTGCTCAGACTCTGAGACATGCAGCCGTCATGGAAGCATGACAACGTGCTTCGTCACAGATCTGCTGGCAGTGGTCCGTGGGGGGCTCTGTGTTTTGTTTCATTCATCAAAGCTATTGGGTTATGGGTCTTTTCTCCCCGCCTATCACTCAGCAACACTCACGGCCGCTCGGACCCTGAAACCTTACTCCAGGCTGCTGAGAGGAGCGGGCGGTGGGGCTGAAGAAACGTCTCCCTGGCCTTGCTCAGCGCCGCTGGGGGTCACTCTGCCATTCTTCTGTTACACAAAAGACTTCTTCCAGTGCCCGTGCGACAATAGCCTTTAGATCAGTGGAGCATAATGATTACCGGTCAACTTCAGTGCACTCAGTAATACTTCAGCCAGAATTAATCAGAAGTTTTTTATAAGTTGGCGAGGAAAGTTGTTTTTTCTGTGATTTGCATATCAGCGGCCCCCGCTGCGGTGGGAGATGGGCTGACGGACCGGGACACGTTCTGAGCTCGGTAATCAGCACAGCCTCTCACTTTCAACCTGGAGCGCCAACATGACGTCGCTCACAAGCTCGTAGGGGTGAACGTGCTCAGACCACACGTCTACAACAGCAGCGAGGCATGATTTCACAAGACCGGCCTCTAACATGACACAAAGGAATTTTAAATGTGCTGACACACAACAGCTAAAACAAAAAAATCTCTCTTGTCTTTTTGATTTACAAAACGTGTAATGCACCGAGGGAGCTGACACATTCCAGTGTTTGAGCACCACATTAAAATGCACTCAGGAATTCTGATCGGGGCCGAATGAAAAACATTATCAAATCAAATTAATGAAAGCAAGGCTGCAAGTCTTTGGATTCCAGACTGCTTTTGTCTAGCTGTCACAAACAGAGTTAGCTGCGTCTGTCAGTGAGTTGAGAAAACCCTGGGCCCCTTCTGCGGTGCCGACCTTGATTCGCAGATCCCGCGAGGCCTGCCAGCGCTTCGCTCTCTTTCAGCGCGAGTCGACTTGGCCAGTGACAGACAAGACACCCTCACGTCAAAACACGGCCTGCCCTGCCAGCCAGCTGAATGCACGCAGGGCTGAGCTAATGCCACCATTTACACGTTGTTTTACGCGTATACAGTCAAGTCTTGTGTGTGTGTGACAGCAGGAAATCAAAGAGAAAGCGCATCTTCCTTTTGCTGCACCAGAGAGCAGAGTTGTCCCCTTCTGCTGTTAAACGTTGTTCTGATTAAACGTTTGAACTCCACATTTGAGAGATTTCATCTTTGCAAATCAGTATCTTAGACGTCTCTTGTTCTCGGCTCCATTTTTCTACGATTTCAGCTTTGATGTTTTGGACCATTTGGTGTGAAGCCAGTTTGCTGCAAAGTGACTCCTCTTCAAAGGGCAGCCACACAGAGCTGCTTTAATTTTTACTGACTAAATTGTAAAATTGCTTTAAAAACTTGCCAAACTGTGTGTTTACATTTCCAAATGCATCTGTGTGTGGCTGTTTAATTTCTTCTTTAACTTTTGGAACATCTGGGCACAGAAGAAAAATACATTTGGAGCCAGAACTATTTCATTTAGCATGTTTCACAAAGTCTGTGCTGCTGAAAACAGGATTTCTGGTGATCCAATGGCTATCTAAGACATTTAGTGCCGGTTTTGGTAACTTTACAGCGCAAAAAGCAAGACTGACAAACAAGATGGCGATCACAAGGTGTCATCAGCCCACAGGTGGATTGCGTAAATGCTAACTATCATGCAGGCAGGAAATATTTGAGTTTTATGACTCTTCCAAACAGTTTGGGTGGCCAAGAAAACAAAAATGAAAATGGCAAAAAGCCCAGCAGACGTCAACAATAAGGAGGTTTATTATTGATTATAAATCATTGAAAAGAAGTTCTGCATTTTCATTTGACCCTCTGGAACATTATGGTGACTTTATTCTAGAAGGTGAATGTGCTTGAATAGACGTGTGCAAACATAAACAGGTGGGTTGTTGTTGATGTCTGCTGCAAATCCTGCACAATCCCTATTTTCACAGTAACGTTTAGATCTCATGACTTACAGAGAATTTCCCCTGCATCTAAAGTAAAGTTCAGCAGTATTTGAGGTGGAGGGTATTTCGCTAAATCTCGTGCCGACACGTGAAGTAAAACCTGTGAAGAAACACAACCCGAGTGCTGGCAAAACAAAGACAAAACAATCTTTTATGTAGCGCCTCTCAAGATAAAAGTCACGAGGCGCTTCACAAAAACAAAAATTTAAATATGAAAAAAAAATTCTAAAAGGATAAAAAAAATATGTTTTAAATGAGAATAAATAAATAAATAAATAGAAAAATAAAAAATAAATAAATAGTAATTAGAAAATGTAAGGAAAGGGAGAGAGAGAATGATTTGGAAAAAGGGAAATCAGTGTATCCCAGGAAAGGCGGGATAAGAAAGAGCAGAAGGAAAGGGTGGTGACACAAAAGCCAGCTTGAATAAGTGAGTTTTCAGCTGTAAGTGGCCTTTATTTGATATAGCGCCTTCTAGAGTCCTGGAACCCCCCAAGGCGCTTTTCAACACAATCAGTCATTCACCCATTCACACCCCAGTGGGGATCAGCTATGAAGTAGCCACAGCTGCATGGGGCGCACTGACAGAGGCGAGGCTGCCGACCACCACCAGTAGGCAAGGGGGGTACGTGCCTTGCCCAAGGACACAACGACAGCGACAAACTGAGCTCAAACCAACAACCTTCCGATTACGGATCGAGCACTTAACTCTTGTGCCACCGTCCAGAGGCGGAGCTGGCCTAAATGACGCCCTGTGCGAGATCCCCCTGTGACCCCCCCCCCCACACACACACACACACACACACACACACACTCACACACGAAAAAACATTACACCTACAACTTTGTTTCAAATTGCGTGGAGTGTATTATATATAACAACGTTTGCTAACTGAATACAACATCCAGCTCCTGGCCACCTTCTCACCACTTGTCAAAGTTCTACTGAAATTGACACACTTAACGCAACATGATGGCATCATCGACTTGTACAGTACAGATGTGCTGAAAGGCGAGAGTCTCAACTTTCAGCTAAAAAAAGACCGCTCTAGCTATTATAGATTTTATTTTATGGCAGTTTACAGTTTAAACGGGATCTTACTAGCAGGGCACCTCCAGCGGCCCGCTGCCGCTCCGTTTTTCATGGGGTAAATAATAGCTAATTTCCCGATTCCAAAAAGAAAGAATGGTCCTACCAGCTCGCCACTTCAATATGAAGAAGATCAGTTCAACATGGGGGAAAAAACCTGACCTGTAGGCCAGAGAAATGTTCATTAGCACATCAAGTTCTATTCAGTTTACCGGTAAACATATCACGAATGTACAACAGGTCAATTATTAATCATCTTGGCTACGTAGCTCAATCTATGCATTCCAGTAGCGTTTGCTACAAACAAATACAAAAACAACAATAAAGGAAAACAACTGTCTGACAGACAGCATAGCCGAATTCAAGGCAACACATAACAATAATCATTCGATTGCTCTTGGTTTCAAGTTAAGCCCATTAAAGTGCTTAAGTAAATAAAAGTGTTTCAAAAACAGCGTTTTTGAACCGGAGTTCTGCTCGCGGACGCGGTGGGAACTCCGCCGAACAATGTCATTTTTTATAGCGAAAACGATCGACTGGTCACTGACAAGTAAAAGGGTGTTATTGGTAGATGTTAAGGACACTTACCGCTGAGGTAAAATGAGAGTATAAATGAATTGAGGGGAGAAAAACGCTTTGTTTTCCAACGCCGTTCTACAAGCAACAAGCTTACAGCCACGGCAGGAGCAGCTTTCATGGTTGCCGCGACTTGGAAGGAGCCAATCAGGAGAGGGACCTCACATCAGCTGACGTGGGTCATGTGACAGGGAGTAGTTGATATGGGTTACACTTTGTTGTGCTTTTATTACAGAAATATTATTATCATCACTATTATTATTAAGAAGATGCGATTTCTATGTTTTGTTTATGTATTGGTTGATGCTAAAAAAAATATTTTTTTAGAAAAAAAAAAAAAAGGAAATTAAATGCCGCCCCCTGCAGACTGCCGCCCTGTTCGGCCGCACATGTTGCACATATCAAGCTCCGCCACTGCCACCGTCAGCACATTTAACCTGCAGCTTAAATGTGCTAGCAAGAGAAGATGAAATCTAAAAGATAATAATTTTCTCCCCTTTAGTTGATTTAACCACGACTATTTTAGCTCGCCGATCTGTCCAAAACCCGTTTTTTGGGCTCAGCGTAGTCGTGCCTGACCCTTATGACCGGTCTAGGAGAACCCAGCCTGAACGTAACGATGATCCAACCTAGCGTAGCCACGTTACACTGTAGGTGATACTTATTAAGTGCATTAGAACTAACTGAAAAGGCCAGAGTCAAACTTCAGGGTTTAAGCTACAGGGCCCAAATGAAAGGCTAAACAGGGCTTTTGTTCTCCCATATTCAGAATTCCCTGTAGTTATAGAAACAAATGGCAAGTGCCTAACCAACAGAAACTGGAGAAAACAAAACAAGGTCAGAATAACAGGAAGTTCACCCCTACAGCTCTGAATACTAAACACTGGTCATGTTTGATACAGGGAGCCCCTCAGGTGGCCAATGGTCCTTCTTCCTCCCCGACTCACCAATCACCATGAGGCTCTACGGATAGACACCTGTACATCGAAATTAGCATACAAGCACCCAACAACCTCAGTCCTAAAGTTGGTTCATATGTTTTTTCCTGATGAAATTGGGAAAAATCAATCATCCAACCTACCAAATAAGTGAAACAACAGTGAATACCAACAGGGGCATGTTACAGAGGCCTTTGGCCCACTTTCTGATGAGTTCATGTAAACGTTACAGAGAACACGCAACAGGCAACAAAACCAGATTTTGACTGACTCAGACCATTTCAACTGGCAACACCGAGAACGGCTCATTAGTTTAACATTAACAGGTAGTTGATCCGCTCCAGTTATATGGAGGCTTTCACAAACGGTTCCCACGTAGTCCCATGTTCTGGTCGACTGCACCACGACTCCTCTGCAGCCCACCTCACACACTAACTGCATCCCATCTGTCACTTGTTAATATGTCTGTATATTAAACCGCTGGGTCTGAGACTTTAAACTGCATTTTATTACATTACAATGAGAGAAAATGTATTCATCTTTTGTTTGATATGTTTTTTGGCATCTTCAGCCACCTTGGTCAGCTTGTCCAGTGCATTTAACACAATCCAGCCTGATGTACTTTGCCAGAAACTCCAGAAGACACAGGTGGGGGCCTCAACTATCGCCTGGATTAAAGACTACCTGACAAACAGACCACAGTTTGTGAGGCTGAAGAACTGCACATCAAACCAGGCGATCAGTAACATTGGAGCACCACAGGGGACTGTACTCTCACCATTCCTTTTCACCCTGTACACCTCAGACTTCCAGTACAAGTCAGAGACCTGTCATCTACAGAAATACTCATGACTCTGCAGTTGTCGGGTGTATCAGAGATGGACAGGAAGCTGAGTACAGAGAGCTGGTGGAGCACTTTGTGGCATGGTGTGGAAACTACCATCTGACCTTGAACGTGAACAAAACAAAGGAGATGATTTTAGACTTCAGAAGAAACAGGGTGGAGTCAAACACTGTTTCCATCATGGGAGAAGAAGTGGAGGTGGTTGAGGAATACAAACACCTTGGAGTTCACCTGGACAACAGACTGGACTGGAGAAAGAACAGCGAAGCCGTTTACAAGAAGGGACACAGCAGACTGCACTTCTTGAGGACGCTTAGGTCCTTCAATGTCTGTAGCAAGATGCTGCAGATCTTCTACAAGTCTGTTGTTGAGAGTGTAATCTCTTCAGCCATCGTCTGTTGGGGTAGCAGCATCAGAAGCAGGGACCTGAAAAGGCTCAACAGCCTAATAACAAAGGCTGGTTCTGTTCTGGGGACGACTGTGGAACCGCTGGAGGAGATCATGCAAAGAAGGATTCTCCAGAGAATCAAGAACATGATGGACAACCCTGAGCATTCTCTTCACAAGACTGTCCGACAACGGAAGAGTGTCTTCAGTCAGAGGCTTCTTCAGTTTGGCTGCAACACTGACCGCTACTGGAGATCCTTCCTGCCAACAGCCGTTGTAATATACAACACCTCTTTGATGACTTGATTATTATTATTATTCTGAGCTACTACAGCAATCAATTTCCCTCTGGGATTAATAAAGTATTTTTGAATTGAATTGTTGTGTGAACTAATTTTGCTTTATTATGAATTTAAGAGAACAAATAACTTGTTTTATGTATTACTGTCATTTCCACATTTTTTTGCCGTGTTTTACAAGAAATCATTTAGTTGCATTAAAAAACATCTCAGTGTACACTTTATTCATTAAAATGATGCCGTGTTGAGGTGGTTCTGGCAAAATGATTCCAGAGCTGCTCAATATTAAAAGAAGATTTCTCTAATTTGGCCACACCACTTCAGATATTCCATATATTCATATGGTGTGTGTGTGTGTTACTTATCAGCTCTTAATTGACATTTTTGTCTTGTTTGTGCAGATCATTTGTTTATTTTTGCTTCCTAAACGGTTCGATCAGCTGCAGCAGAAGGTTACGTTTGCTCAATGTTGGCGTTTCCTGTGTTGATGCCTGGGTTAGTTTGTTATGATGGCCTATTGCACGGGCCCTCTAAAGTTATTACACTGGCTCTATATTCTTTGGTTTCTTTAAATAAACTGGACATTATTTTTGCAAATCCCCCTTGCGTCTCTCTGGTCTGTGTGGTCCCTGGCGTGCCACACACGGGGCTTTAATACCATTTCATGGACTTACATCCAACTTCCTGGAACAAAACTGCAACTTTTGATTGATTAACTTCGAAAAACAACATCAATTCAAACTGCTTCAGTCAACGGAGGGACGACTGGACGTGAGAGCCTCTATCAGCTGGTGGATGCCTGTTATATCTCAGGGCTGGCTGTTGGTGTGTGATCACACATCGTGTATTACGTGTGTGTGGGAGAGCCAGAGGATTGTGTTTACTTTAAAAGAAAGTGAAACGGCGGGGTCATCTATATTAAAACTGACAGGCCCATTTGGAAGCAATCATCAAATGTGTCATGGAAAAAGCGCTACGTCATGGTTTGAGGGACAGCAAGCCAGCATCAACATTTTCCCTAAAGACTGGCAACGGATGTCATTTTGACAGGGTTTATGTTCCTTACTGGGACAGCTGGTCCAAGAGAGGAGTGGCACTCGCCCTCATGAGCTAAAGTGCAAGGGAAGGGACAAAGGACGAGAGGAGTTCATCAGTGTTACCTCCTCCACACAGGAAGTCCAGGTAATTAGCTGCACTCACCTCAAGCGAGCCCCAGTATCCTGTTTGAAGGTTTCTGATTCAGTGATTCTGAGGTCTTTCTGCCTTCAAGGAGACCGCCTTGGATGGTTGGATGTGCAATGAATCCAATCTTCTTTCCAGAGAAATAATCAAACCGATCTGTGATTTTGGTTTATTCTCCCACAAACTAAACCACAACGCAAAATTGGCGTAAGCACCTGATCACAGGGGGTCAACTCAGCAGTTTGAGACTTGATATCACAGAGCTAGCGTAAGACGGGATAATCTACAGCCATCCCCTCGGAGGATCAAACACCTCTGTCCATCGAGGATGTGAGAGGACACGCACACTGATGATCTATTTGCAGCTTCTTACACGTGCATTTGCGTAGAACGCTGATCCTGTTGCCTGTTCTGACGCTGTTGACATGCACACTAAAAGTAACCGTCCAAATCCTCAGGAGCGACTTCCTCTGTGCTTCTGATTTGCGCTGCACCATTTAAGAAAGAAAAACACCAGAATAAACATGAAATAAATGACTCACCCACAGCATCACCGCAGCAATTAAGCCCAGTTTGAACCAATGAAAATCAAAACCCGTGCTCTCAACCAAACCCTCTGCAGTATAATTCAATTTTTACTCAACCTCCACATAGCAGCTGGGTTTGCTATATGCACTAACCACACTGAGGTACTCACCACATGTTCACGACATGAAAATACCATCACCTCCCAGAACAAGACTTCAGAGTAAATGCTGGAGAAAAAAGCAAAGGATAAAAATGATATTTATGAGAGAGGTGGAAGCTGATACTTAGGTAACGAATGCAGCTCTTAAAAACGGTGTTAAAAAGCTCTAAAGTATGGAGATTTTTACAATCTATAGTCTGAACTCTTATTCTTTCCAATCTGGTTATTCAATGTTGTCATATTTCTGGTGTTTATTAAATATGCATAAATAAACCTGTTTATTTATGCATATTTATGCACTCCTGTAAATCAAAACATTTACAATGTAGTTGAATATAGGCAGCTTGGGGTGTCTAATGTAGTATACTTAAGTGCCTATGCCCTCTCTGAGCTGATTTCCTATGTACATTAGTAATGGTGCGATGGTCACTGAGAAATGGTTTGTTCTGAGAAGTGCTGGTTTAACACATCACATGCATAGACACACCCCCTTGCATTTGCATCCCAACCCACTTCACCATTGGCAAATGTTGTTGGCAGTGATGCTAACTGCAGAACAATGCTAGCCAGAGCTACTGCTAACGCTAGCCCAAGCTACTGTTGTTAGACAAGAGGAAAGAAACAAAGAAGAATGTCAGAGTTCCAGGATGCCCTGAGAATATCCAGACTTTGAATGAAAACACATAGCTGCCTGTTGAGTTATCCAGATACTGTAAGTGGATGCACGACTTTCTAGCTTCATGCTGCACCATGGAGCAATTAGAGCAACTGACCAGTCAGCTAGCAGCTTATGTGATAGGGCTTATGTGTGTGCGTGTGTGTGTGTGTGCGTGTGTGTGGGGGGGGGGGGGTGCGTGAATCAGTATTTTATTGTATTTCCATTGAAGGACTATATCATCGGGCTCCTGGGTCATTTTGAGCTATGGCAAAGTTTCATATGGGATACAGAGGCTCAGACGTGTTTCCAGTTAAAAAAAATTTATTATTTAATTAACAAAATTTATATATATATAAATATATATAAATTCTAGCACACCTTTAATGGACGCACAAAGAAAATGCAATGACTATGTTCTATTTTTATTTTGTTATTTATTTGGGTAAAGAATCAATACTTTTAAATAATTGAAATACTCAACCTACATCATATTTTCTCCTCCCAGACTAATGTGCACGCAGGTTGAACCATCTATGTCCAACTGGGTTTTCAACTTCCTTGTGGGCAGACCAGTCTGTTAGGATCATTGGTTTCTTGTCCTCCATCAATGATCCAGCACGTGATCCAAACCGCCACCACCACCCCTCCTGCTCACACCACTCACTTATTATTGCTCTGCTCTGCTTGACATCCTGGATATTGTGCCGTGACTCTCACAGATAATGAAGCTACAAATAGTGGTTATATCTGCTAAAAGGAAATGACCAACTGCAGTTTTCCTTCTCTTGAGGATGTTACCAGCAGCAAATGTAGAGTCCATCATTCCTTCACTCATGTCTGTCTCACTCACACATCTCACTGTCTGTCTCCAGCAGCCACCGGGCGAGAGGCGGGGGGCATTCTGATTCATTAAATGCAAAACTAGAACAAACAAAATAAAACATTAATGATGCACTTATGTGCAACACGTGAAGAAAAAATCACCCTTCTTCCTTCAGGCAGAATACCGGGCGGCCTCAAACACAAATGCAATTTTCTGAAAATGTAAAAGAGAATGATGGCAGTAAGGAAAAATTGCGAGAAGAGAAACTTCTGTTTTTGTTTTCATAATTTCATAATATTCATTCATCCATCCGTCCGTTATCTTCCACTTATCCAAGGTTGGGTCGCGGGGTCAGCGGCCTGAACAGGAAGGCCCAGATCTCTCTTTCCCCAGCTACTTGGGTCAGCTCCTCCAGGGAATCCCAAGGCATTCCCTGGCCAGCTGAGAGACATAGTGCCTTCAGCGTGACCTGGATCTTCCCGTGTGTCTCCTCCAGGTTGGACGTGCCCGTAAAACCTCACTAGGAAGGCATCCAGGAGATATCCTAACCAGATGCCCGAGCCACCTCAACTGGCTCCTTTAGAAGTGGAGGAGCAGCGGATCTACTCCGAGCCCCTCCTGGATGACCGAGCTTCTTCTCGTCCCTATCGCGTACACTGTGCGACTTTTTCACTTTTTTGAGCCGATTTTCCACTCGTGTGAGAATCCACGAGATCGGGGCGAGTTTTGCGCCGAGCGTCGAGTCGTGTACAGGGGGTTACGAGAGGCGATTAACACCACGTGACCAGCTGCCGATCAGCAGTCGTGAGCTCGCACGGACTTCTGGCGTGTTTAATATTTTGCTCGTCCCTCGTGAGGGTATCGCACTGCTGAAGCGGCGCTGCGAGCAGCTGCGACCCAAAAAGTATCAGAACCGCTCACGGCGCATGCGCAATCCTGCATCAACGCCGCTCGCTCGCTATTTCCCTAATAACACACGTTGGTCGTTTTTGTTTCTACACGTTTTTTTTACTCACAATGATTGTCAAGAAAGCGTGTTTGTCGTGTTCATGTCAAATTAAACTGATCACTAAACACAGATTTACTTTCTTTATTTCGTTTTCCTCATCCAACCCCCATAAATCCCTGTGTGTCCTCCTGCAGCACTCCCGAAGGACAACAGGCAAGACAAAAACGTCTGACGTGTTGAGTAAAAACTGCTATTTTTAGCACATTTTTAGGGCCGACGTGTTGCTACCAGACGTACAGTGTGAGCACATGACTCGTGAGATCTGCCCTGCGAGGAAGTCGTACAGTTTGAGCTGAAGCCGAGTGCTACGAGTGAAAAAGTCGCACAGTGTCCGCCCGGCTTAAGGGAGAGCCCAACCACCCTGTGGAGAAAACTCATTTCAGCCGCTTGTATCCGGGATCTCGTTCTTTCGGTCACTACCCAAAGCTCATGACCATAGGCGAGGGTTGAAACATAGATCGGCCAGTTAATCGGGAGCTTCACCTTCCATCTCAGCACTCTCGTCACTACGCCAGACCAGTACACTGTTCGCATCGCAGCAGACGCAGCACCAATCCGTCTATCGATCTCCCAATCCGTCTTTCCTTTCCTCGTGAACAAGACCCGAGCTACTTTAACTCCTCCACTTGAGACAGGACCTCATCCCTGACCCGGAGAAGGCATTCTACCCCTTTCTGACGCAAGACGATGGTCTCGGATTTGGAGAAGCTGATTGTCGTCCCAGCTGCTTAACAAATTTCATAATAATTCAAACTAAAAGCAAAAAAATTCCTGCTAGTTTCACTTTTTGTGAGTAGAGTCTTGAGGAGCCGCTGATGTTCATGTCATTTCCTTTCCACTGTAATTTAGCAGCATGAATCCTTCAACCACGTCATGAAACGCTTACTTGTATTTCACTGTTGACTGTACACAACAGGAATCCTTATTTAAACAACAGCCTCAAGTCGGTTTTTGGTTAAAGGAAGAAAGAAGAAACAAAGCTGCTCCTTGACTTTGGCAGCACGACAGAAAGGACGTAAAATTAAATGGGGTGAATTATTAGTAGCATTTGTTAACCTTAAGAGCGAGTGAATGGCAGTGGGGTTTATTTATTTATTTTTGGAAAAGCAAGGGGGAAGGGAGAACGTACCATGCACCTAATCCACCACATTCTTCTTGGGAGTCTGAATTCCAGCAGGATTCAATGCCGTGGTCCGAAGAGGGTGCAAAAGGCTGAGGTAATTGGATTGGAATACGGCATTGATTGTCAGACAACAAAGGATATCCGTCTCTCTCATGGCTGTTCGGCTCTTTTGTGGCTGGATGGAATTTATTTGGTCATTCACTCGTTTTTTCTTTCTGAGCTCAGAGGACCCAGGAACAGCAGAGGGCCACCGGGAGTGGCTGAGTCTGGTGGTCTCTTCTGGAGCCTCGTGGCCTGTGCGGCCCATGTGCGAGGATGCAGGAACCACCGATCGCATACCTCCCACCCCCTCCCCACAAAGCCCAAGGGTCATTTCTGTGATCATTACCATAATCACATTAAGGCTGCAGGAGATTAGCACCATGGCCTCAGAGGAGAAACCAGGTCTGTGCTCCATGAGGACAACAAACCGTGCTTAGAGAGAGCAGTGAGCCGTCTGGGTGATAAATGGGAGAAGGAACCATTGGTTGAACAGGTTTCCCCCCAAAACAACAAAGGAATAACAACTTTTTAAAACGTGCACCTTCAATTTGGACTAATTGCGTATTATTTTAGAACTTATAGTCATGTCAGGCATTTTCAACCAGAAAACAGCCTTTCATCGTAGCTGTCTCCCACCAAAGTCATCATTCAAACACTTCACCTCTGGGCAGGTCGCGGGGGAACGGCAGACGGGATTCTGACACCTCCCCAGCTACAAACTGTCCACGTTGTCTAGACCCAATTTGGGCTTTTGCCATCAAAGAAAGTGAGGAGTGGAAGAAAGAGAAAAAGAACCTTACCCAAGGGTTAAAAACGTTTCCAATTAACCCTTATTACCCAGAGAGAGCATTTCAATAGGCCTGTAACCTGAGATGTCTATCAGCTCGGCGACTGAGGCGTGCAGGCGGAGAGGAAGTCGCATCTTTCATCTTCAGCCACAGGAAGTGTGACATTTGAATATTGACGGCAGTCATTTGAGATAAAGAGAGGAATAATTTTTCATTTTCCTTGAAAATTAGTACAAAAAATGTCATTAAAATAAAAAAGAACATGTTGAGGCTTCTGGCTGTGTCACTCTGTCACTGAGGCATCTAAAGATAAGATAAACCTAATTGCTTTACTCTTTCAGAACAACACTGGCTTGTACAGTTTCAAAGAAAAACTGGAAACAAAGAGCTTATCAGGTGCAAACGCAAATGTGTGACACCCTCATAAACAGCTATAAAGTGTGATGGTGAAGCATTACATAGTTACTGATTGATTCACTCCTCTCTGTGTAACACCAACGCTTTAAAATGTGCTTCTTTGATTGTGACCCATTGAGTGACCTGTGTAATTGGTTTGCACAAATCACTAACGACAGGGGCAAGAGGGGGTTCCCAACCACTCATATGAATGTGTGTGTGTGTTCTGCACTGATCTAGTTCACAGATTACCTTCTCGAAGAAAGACACCTGGCCACAGTTGCCCTTTGACACCACAGGGAGTTTACCTGTGATCACATCTAAAATAAAGGACGTTTCAGATCTGAATCTGGCCTGTTGTGGATATTTGTTGTGGTAGAGCTGAATGCTCACTTGTGAACATGTTTACTGCTGAAAAACAGAAAACTTTAACTATTCAGAAAGAAATGTTGCCATATTTGATTTTATTATCAACCTGCTACAAAAAAATAAAATGTTAGATAGACTTTGTAAAACTTTCAGAAGTCAACCCAATCCAAGATGGCCACTGCAGCTAAATCACATTAGCAAACTCAAAAATGGTAGCCTGGCAAACCATTCTATTTACATGAATATGTACAGTCTGGACATGACCCATTAACATCTCAGTCGTAGGGAGACGTCTACAGCTGTCCTTCAAAATGTCCCCACATCCTATTGGACATGGAACAATGTGACATACCGCTATGGATGTCAGTCAGTGGGAAAGTGCGCCAAACGCTGTTGATGAAGACACAAATACATCCTTCTTTTAACAAGATGACTCAAGTACCTCCATCTGCTCTTGACTTGTAGAAAAGCCCAAAACTAAATAGTTCAAAGTTGAACACAAAGCCATTTCAAATGAGCCGGCGTCATCTTGTTGTCACGCTAAGTCGCAGTATCATCCCGCCCACCAAACCGACAGAATCCTGCGATTGGCCCACCAAACCAAGAGAGCACTGTGGGCCTGCTGAGGCTTCAGCGGAGCGTATCTAGACTGACCTGCAGAGCAACATCCTGTTGCTTCTGCTCCTGTCTGTCTAGATTTTTAGGCTACAAAACCCGTAAAAACTCAGCTAACTATACGGTTTATTATGCAGGTGTAACAAAGTACAAATACTTTGTTAGGTTACTTAAGTAAACGTTATATACTAATGAAGTCAAGCTGACTTTTTATTTCTTTTTACATTTTCACCCAGTTATCTGTACTTTCTACTTTTTTAAATTTAAAAAAGAGCCGTTTTATTCCCATTTCATTTCGGCTTGTTAGCAACCCACCTATCCAGATGAACCGCGCCACCCCGATGGAGGGAACTGGATTGTGGTTGGATGACAATTAAAAAGTTTTTTACTAAATTTGTGGCACCTTACAGGAGGATCTTTTATTACATCCCTGTTTATGATTTTCAGGTTGCATCATGGGATTGGGTGGCAGTGTCTTTTGCCTATAATTCGATTGTTTTACATGTTTAGAGGAGGCTTTAGTGAAGCAGATGGATCAACCTTGGTGTGTGGTTGATTGGGAGGCTTGGTAAAAAGTTTTATTGGAATTTCCTCCGTGAAGGACCGAGAAATACAAAAGAGATGATTGCAGCTGACCCAGAGTCTCTGAAGAAAGTCTGGATTCCTGCAGATACAGACAGTTAGTGAGGTTCATTTTGTTTGTGGTAAGTACTCGTGAAGTATTTATTAATTTCAAAAGATGTTTCTGAAAACACCTCCTCGTGCATTTTTTAAAAAACATATGATTTTGGCGTTCTGATTCAGGTGTCTCAGCCTGCGATCATTGTAATAATAAATAAAGAAATAAATAAGGACACTGATTAATGAAGACTTTGGGATTTATCTGTTTTCTTTGGCGATGACCCACAGGTGATCCACCGACCCAACTTTCCTTGAAACAAAGTAATCGTAGGCCTCCAGACGGTTGAAAGCCTTTAACTTTTCTTCAGTGAAGGATCACAGGCTTTCTATCAATTGGGGATAAATTTGTGAAAAAAAAAAAATAAACAGTGAATCTGACCAACGTCTTTCGTCCTCCCAGAGCTCACATGGACTTTGAAAAACTTAAATTATGTCTTCAATACAGATTGGAAGCTTCTCTCTAAACCTCCTCCTGTGTTTAGGTGTAAAATTCTTTATTGGAAATTTCGCCTGCAAACTCTCTTGAAAGTGTATGTCACGTATTGATAGCAGGCCACATTGTGTGTTTTCTTGCTACCCAATCACTAGCACATGTGCACAAAGATGTCCTCAAAGATCCTCCTGTTGGTTTGTACCATCCACATATGGTTCTTTAATGTATTTGCATTGCACTGATTGCAGTCATTTTCAATGGACATGTATACAGCAGTAAGAGGTGCCTTAGTGTATCCCAATTTTCTCAACATTAACATTTTTATATAGAAATATATTTATTATGGTCTTTAGTAAAAACTCTTTTGGGGGGTGGGGGGGTTGGAACTGTGGCTATATTGTCCTTAATGGGATTTATTTTTATACTTTAAGTAGATTTTGAAACCAGTATTTTCTATATTAACTAAAGTAAAAAGGTCTAATTAATACTTCTACTGAGAAATTAAGGCAAAGCGAGGCAAGGCAGCTTTGATTATAGAGCACATTTCAAACACAGAGGCAATTCAATGTGCTTTACAATCATCAGGACATGATAATTAATGTGATAATAGATTACACAAGATATTACAATGTCATATCTTACATGTTATTTTCAAAATTTGACCAAATCGGCTATAATTTCATAATTTCTCAACATTAGACATTCTTAGTTAAAAGCTTTGGTATTAAAAGCTGCTGATTATTTGCAGCTATACTTTCGACGAATGTCAGGCCATTTCTTTTTCTTTGTCGTCATTGACGTTAGAACAATTAAAGCATGTTCTAGAAAACATGCCTAAGATTTGCAAATGCTGAGAATTTCTCCAACAGCTCTTTATCCAAGGTCTGCTGAACATACTGTGTTTTTAGAATGCGCCCTTGGCTCACAGGTCGCCTTGATGCAAGCTTTTCCCCAGTCTGGATGATTTAGCACACAGCTTCCTGACAGAAATGTAGGGTGCAGGGGAAAAAATGGCAAACACGTTGTATGCACCTTCTAAGATGACATGCATCTTTACGATGTAAGATTACAAGGAAAGTGGTGAGTAGAATGCAAGATGCAGAAAGATATCATCTGTTGTAGGAAAGGGGAGGAGAAGCCACTGAGGCATGTCTAAAAGGAACTCTATAGCACTCTAAAGACCAGAGTTAACAAAAATGTTGTAGATCAAAGTAAAAAGCATTCAAATTGAATATGTACCGCGCTGCTACAGATTTCTGCAGATTTTGCTTTATTGTAATCTTGTAGACAAAAATAGCCTGAGTTAATACAAAATGCCGTCTTCAAACGACGATTTTATTTATGACTTGAGAAAAGCTGGGTCAACCTGGTCCTTTGTAGAAAGCTAATTGACCTCTAAACCTAATAACAGGTTGTTACACTCTCAGTGACAATAACAGCAATCAGGTGTGTTAATGAGTTTCTTCTAATCACCATAGAAGGATTCTGTCTCACTCTTCTTTACCGAATTGTTTGAATTCCGCCACATCAGAGGGTTTTCTAGCATTATTGCTCTGCTTCAGGTGAATGGTCAGGATTTTCTGCTAGGGAGCTGAATTACTGCAATTACAGCAAAAGTGGTTCGGAACAGCAAAACAGCTCCAGACCATCCCACTGCCACCACCACATCGGACCGCTGGTCAGACTGAATCGCATGTATAAATTCCAGAAGGTTCTTCCTAATCTTCCAAAAGATTAGCAAGATGTTTTTGGTAAATGTGAGACAAGACTGTTGCTGTTTTTGATCAGCAGAGGTGATACGTTCCTCAGGTGCAAGCCAAGGTGTGCAAGGCCATGAATGCTAATTTTTCCTGTGACGTTAACCCCGGGTCCACACTGGGGGCACCAGCGGCACGGAATGGTAGCAGAACCCGTAGTCTATGGGTGGATCCAAACCGGTCGCAGTGCAGAACTTTTCAGGCAGCAGTTCTCCGTGCCACCAAAGATGGGATTGATCCACACTTGTATCGCACCTTTCTGAGTCAGAAGACTCCAAAGCGCTTTACACAACAGTAGGGATGTACGAAAACATCGATATGGAAATACATTATGATATTTTTTCCAGCCATTGATATTCAAAAGTCGTGTCGAAAATATCGATAATGCAATAAATTGTGATATTTTTAATATTATATCATTATTCAAAAGCTGTGTATCTAATTTTGGGAAAGATTTAGATGCAAACATTTGTGTATTTTCTTTTCTTTTGGTGCAATTCAAATGCCGACCGCTAGTTAGCGGCAGTGTTCAATAGGTGTTGTTTCCACCACTGAAATGTAAATCCCTCTATTATGGTTCAGATAAATCAGTTTGGACTGTTTATTGAATTTTCCTACAATAAATTCAGTCTAAAAAATTGCTAATATCGTCTGACTGAATGTATCTCAATATATGGTGATATATCGTAACGTCTCCCCTGTATCGCGATACGCATCGAATCACCAGAATTTCACCAATACATATCCCTACACTACGTTGTATCATTCATCCATTCACACACACACATTCACACCCTGGTGTTGAGGAGCTACACTGTAGCCACAGCTGCTCTGAGGCACACTAGAGGTGAGGCTTTCCCAGCGCAAGCACCACCAGTCCCTCTGACCACCATAGCAGGCAAGGTGGGTTAAGCGCCTTGCCCAAGGACACAAAAGCAGCATTCTCTGGTGGAAGCTGAGATCGAACCAGCAACCTTCTAACTACTGGACAATCCGCTCTACCTCCTGAGCTACTGCTTCCTGAATTGGGTTCTATTTCTTTGTGGGATGCTTCTGGGATGCGTCAGTTTCCGCAATTAGGGCTAGACAGGAATCCACACACAGTATCAGTGTAAAACGTCTGGTAATTTTCAAAATAAAAGTCTACTGCAGAGACGTGATGTCTAATCTATGGAGATAACGTCTATACGTGTGACCTCATGGCTTATTACCAGTATCTTTTGAGAAGTGCAGTGGAGTGTTTTTCTTCATGGATGTGATCTCCTTCTTCTCTTTGCTTTAACGGCGGATGAAGTTTCAAGGGATTTGAGGATTTGAACCAAAGATTCAAGTTCAGCATGCATACACTTCTAAGAGTATTTCAAAATAAGGAAGATTTACAGTTTCTCAGTTTGAACTACTGTACAGGATTGATTTCTGCCTAAACTTTTAGGAGAGCTTAATGTGTGATTTAACTCATTCACTGCCAGCCGTTCCCTGATCGGTAAAGCCCTTCGCTGCCAGCGTTTCTCACCGTTTTTACAGTTTTTTTTAAGTCACAGAATGTTGCGCGCTAGGATGATGTCGACGCCAAAACAACCAAAACAAAGAGGGGACTAACCTCTTACATCAGGAAGAATCCGAGCGTTTTGAGCGTTATCCGTTCTTTCATAATCCGTTGTCGAATTGTGATCGGCAGAAGCTTTTCCGATTCGCGCCTTTTTTTTTACAGCAGCGGCCCAAAACGACCTCCTAACACATAGATTTTCTGCTTCCTGATTACGTGACGTGTGATGTATGTGGATGAAGATCGGCTTTAGAGCTGAGATGTTTGTTCTCACAGTGCGGGGGCTCTTTCTGACGCCCACACAGTAAAAAAAAAAAATAACGCAAATGATGACTTCAGTCATCACTGGCAGTGAATGAGTTAAGGGCGTAAAATTAGGGGGGCAAAGATCTAGAGCTGGGGGCAGTTGCCCTCGTGTAGATCCGCCCCTGGGGCTCATACTGAAATCTACTTACTGATCTGAAACATTTTAAGAGTAACTCAAACAAAAATAATACGAACTTTTTCACAGCATTGAAAGAACAAACAAGTTATGTTATCACAAAGTTTGTGTGTGTGTGTGTGTGTGCGTGCGTGTGATTATTCTGAGTGAGGGAGTGTTTTCTTACACGGCTCATGAATATGCAGACACTCCCTCTCCTAGTGAAGCTCCTGCTCAGACTGAGTCAGTCAGAGTCCGTCAGTCGCTGGCTCGGCCGCCTCATGGCTGCTGTTTAAACTTTCTCCAGCAACAAGTGGAGCCGAAGAAGAGCAGACGCTCGGGAGCTCTCCTATGACCCGCGATTCAAAGCGCCGCTTCCCGCTCGTGCATGTTGTTTAAGTCAGAGGAGAGCTGTGGTGCCGAGTCTCGGCCGGACTTCTACTAACAAGCGAGTGGCGAACCAGCAGTCCGGAGGCATGATTTTGAGACGGAGCGCGGTCGCGGCTGCGTTTTTACTCCTCTGCTGTCTCGTGAAGGTATGTGAGGGGGTCACGCGGTTCAGCCGCTCCGCTCACGTTAGCTTAAACAAGCTAACATTTGTTTGTTTTTATTCTGTCTGCCCAACAGGTGTCGGTGGGAACGGGACAGTTCGAGCTGCAAATCCTGTCGATGCACAATGTGAACGGGGAGCTGCTGAGCGGCGGGTGTTGCGACGGCACGCGGACAGCCGCGGATAGAAAGTGCACGCGGGACGAGTGCGATACGTTTTTTAAAGTCTGCCTGAAGGAATACCAGTCCAGGGTGTCCGCCGCGGGGCCCTGCAGCTTCGGAGTGGGATCTACGCCTGTCCTCGGAGGGAATACGTTTGCGTTCAGGAGTTCTGTCAGGAACGACAAGTCCAGGATAGTTTTGCCCTTCAGCTTCGCCTGGCCGGTGAGTGCGAGTGGAGCGGGCTCTGCAGAAATCTAACAAGTAGAGAAACGAGTCTGTTTGCAGGGCAGTTGTGTGCAATCACTGCCAGTCAACCCCCCCCCCCCCCCCCCCCCCCTCTGACAAAAGTGGACAGAAAGTGTTTTATTTTTTCGGGTGTGCTCATTATGTGAGCTAATTTCCCAGGTGCAAGTGTTTTCCTCCCATCGGGCCTTGAACTGCCCGTCTGTGTTCTTTTAGAATAATATTATGTGATTTAAAGCTAAAGTGGAAAAGTTTAAATTCCCATTTTTAGGATAAAAACCAGCTCCTCTTCCTCTGGTAAATAGATGTGGTTTGACAAGTGTTGGGTGTTTGTGTGAGGGGGGGTTTTGCCATGCTGGAGCTTGTCTCCATGAGGTGAATAAAGGACCGTGCACAGACGGACTGGCCCCACCAACTCCACCACTGTGTCCGATAGCTGAAAGGCACAGTCCGCTGGTATGTGTGTCCAGTTACATCAAGACTATTTTTACCTCCAATCTTGATCTAAGCTCTTGTTTTCTCAACTATTGTGCACAGCGGCGGTTCAAGTGAGGTGAAGATCTGGACAACCGTGTGTTGTTCTCCGATGACGCGGTTTGTTTGTTGTACCTGTGAGGTAGAACAGATCAAGTTTTCAGAGTTTTTTTATTTAATTTTTTTATGGGTGTGGGGGTTTCTCCATAAAATTCCAGTAAAAAGATATTCTCCCGTTCCCAGCGTGCAATTTGGTAATCTATTATTTTCACTTCACTTTCATTGGCTGCTTTCCATTTCTTTTCCATGGCAACATTACTGGCATGAACCCTTGCAGCCAGATGAGACTTGGTCCCATGTTGCGTTTGAAAACTGCTTATTCAGCTTCTCACTTTCTAACCTTGGTGTTCTCGAAGCAAGGATGTTCTTGTCCACGTTTGTGCAGAAGAGTTTCGAGCAAGGGGGGTCCACACTCGACCATCCTTCACTTCTCGTGCTTTACTTCAGTGCACATTAACAATCGTCAGGTTTGGTATGATATCACTCTTTGTCCTTTTCATCGGTTGATTGGCTGTTGTGGACAGATGGCAGTGTGGTGCAGTTGGGTTGTTGGGTACTAGGAGTTCACGAAGACCCCCCCCCCCCCCCCATCCCTCCTCTTCCCTTCATCCTCTCTCTTGTGAGCTGCATGAAGTTGGCCTCCTGTCCAGGCCGAGGGCTTTGTTTAAGTCACGCTCGGTTGGACCCCAGGCATCTCATCGCTTTAACCTTGCCACCCACTCACTGCTGAACTTAATGAGGCTGCACACATGTCCTTTAGATCAGGTAGGGCAGGAGCCAGGTGTCCAGCTGAACTGGATGTCGGCCGGACCTCTTTAACACAAGCAAACCAGGGTTTTGAGAGACTTGCATGGTTTCACAGTGTCTGCATTGGGGGGGCTTTTATTCCACAGAGGAGTGAGGGCCCAGTGGCCCTCGCGGTGTATCAACTGGGGACAATGGTGTGCCCTGGGTGACTACAGTGAGGATTATGGAGCATAATGGAGGTGGTGCAGCTGTAAAGCCAACGCAGGGCAAGCAACAGGAAGCAGTTGTCGTAGACTCAGCAATGATGGAAGTTCTCCTGCCTTTTTGACCGCCTCAGCAAATTTTCCCACCTGTAAAAGAAAACTTCTCTGCTCTCCAAATGAAGATCGAACAGCTTCACTTCATCATTTCCTCTCTCTGACTTTCATTTTTCTTTCTCACAGTCTTTCCTTTATCCAATTAAATCACGCAGTCCTTCCTTGAACACATGACGCCATAGCTCCCAGACTTTTGGGCGTGTTTTATAACCGCGTGATTGGTTTTTGTTGACAAGTCAGAGCAGTCTGAGAACACAAATCAGGTGTGTCAAAAAAAACAATAGTCAGCTCAGCCTTGGGGATAATCGCTACTGGTTGCTGTGGGAGTAATGATATGTTTTTTATGTACTCTGCTCTGATGTGGCAGTTAAATGCAGATTACTCAAGTGGAATAGGGACAGGAAATGTGTTTTCTCTGTACCTCGCCCTGTCGTTTCTCTTTTTAATGACGTACTTGTAGTGCTTAATTGGTGCGATGCTGCGTAATAGCTTCTGATGCTTCGCTGACTGTCGGGCTTGCTTTCGAGCTGCATGGCGTACAGTAGTTTGGGATAACTTTGTTGCTGACTAACTTTACCGCTTGTTTGGCTAAACTCCACAAACTTCCATCCTTTGTCTTGCTCGTGTTTTTATCTCTTTTGCCTTGGGAGAAACATGTTTGCGGTGTGTCTTGTTTTAGTGTCTTGTTTAGTTGTGTGTGTGTGTGTGTGTGCGTGCGTGCGTGCGTGCGTGCGTGCGTGCGTGTGTGTGTGTGTGTGTGTGTGTTTGAGAGAGAGAGAAGTTCAAAGAGAAGTGGTGAGTCAGCTGGGAGCCTGGGAAAAGTGAACCTGGCAGTGGCAAGATGGTCCCAAGCTGATAAGAGCCAAGGAGTTATGGAGTGTTAGTGAATGAAGGGACGGGTAATAGCTCACTCTCGCCATCTCCAAGCGGCTGTTCTGTCTTAAATGGAACATCCCAATATCGGTGATGCGACCTCTGAGAATTTAAAATATACACGTCTGAAGCTGGAATTATGAGCCTGAGCCATGCTGTGCTGCAAAAGCTCTCCATGTCGAGGCAAGCCCAAGTCACGCAAAAGACATGGGTGTGTTTCTGTCAATGTGCCTCCGAGGCATTAAGACCAAAGGCGCCTGCAAATTGCGGGATTAATTAATCGGGTCAATAAGCTTTTCGTCTTCCACTACTAATGGTGTGTGTGTGTGTGTGTGCGTGTGTGTGTGTGTGCGTGTGTGCGTGTGTGTGTGTGTGTGTGTGCGTGTGTGTGTGTGTGTGTGTGTGTGTGTGTGCGTGTGTGTGTGTGTGTGGCAGGTGAACGAGGTTTGTTGATACTTTCACTTGGCAGGGATCCATGGCTGCTCACAGTGTAACTGACAGTTAAGTGTTTCTGCAAAGAAAGGAACAAACTGAATGTACTGATCATTCCAATCTCTGGAAGTAAACTCACCTGAAAGGTGGGAAACGCATTTCTCCACTTGGTGTGCTTGTTTACCATCACAGAGATGAGCAGATTTACAGATGAAAGGCCTCGTGTTGCTTTTGAGTTCCTCTTCTCAGGATGAGGTCACGTCCCTCTGCACGGTTGTCACACGCATGAGTTGTTTTGTTGGTCTTTAGCTTGGAGGTTCCTGAAATCACGCAGTGAAATCAGCTGTGACGATGCATTCGAGTGCTGCTCTTTAGGCTGGAAATTTAAACCTCTAATATCAAGCAAGCTTTGGGACACCAAAGCAATGACCTGATGGGACTTGACGCTTGAAGAGAAGCCAGAGAGTGCATCGGGGTGATGATTGGGTATCTCATTACCGATGACTTAATTTGAAGTCAGTGTTGCAGCCGGTGATGAATCGTGGATAAAAGTGCAGCGTCTGCGAGTGGAAGCTGCATTTTTAGGTAATTGATGGCTTGATTGCTGGGACCTGACTGGCAGGGGATCAGACAAATGTCTTCTGGTATAATGGAAAGTTGAATGCCTGAGAAAACAAGGTGAAGCTGTAAAGAAACCCAAAATAAAAAGTTTCGGGAGTGAGTCATACCCCCGTAATTGCTTTTGCTTGGAGTGAGAGCAGGGGTTTTCCTTCCAGCAGGTTTGTTTACCATGAAGTCATCACAGCAAAGTGGCCCTGCAGAGTTTCTGAAATGTCTCCGAGCAGCACGGCTACAAGCTGAAATTACTGAGACCTCGTTTTGTTTTCTAGAAAAACTCTTTGTGGACTTGCAGTTGCACTCACGTCGCCCGTGCTCCGCGCTTTGCCGGTAGGGCCGAGCGTGTAAGTGGATACCGGTGTGATCACCGCCGACCCTGAACGAGACGAAGCGTTTTTGGGAGCGCTGAACTCTAGACGAGCCAGTCGCGGTGCAGCACTCAGTCCATCACATGCTCTTTTTAGTCTTTTTGTCGCGCCTCGAGCACTTCCTCCTAGACTTCCTTTAGGATTTGTAGCACTCTGCCAGACGCTTTGAAATCAGCATAAAATTAAAATGTTGTAAAACTCTGTTCCTTTGGCTCTGCAGGGTTTCCTTCAGACGGTTTTTAGTCTTTTGAGTGAAATCCAGCTGGAGCGCTGCTCTGCAGAAACCTCAAGTTTAACCTTTAGTTAATCAGATCAACTGAACTCTCAGTAGTTCTCAGAACTGTTGTAAAATGTCAGCGAGGAGACGGGTAATCTGGTGGAAAACGGGTCGTTGTACCTTTGGAGACTTGAAGAGAATAAGTTGGTTCCTGTAACTTAATACCTGGCTGACTTATGACTGATGATAATTATCCAGTCTTCTATACTTTGTGATTTGAAGCGTGCGAACCTCTCACAAGGAAACGTTCCTGCGTATTCATTTCAAATCTGTTGGTGATTCGTGTGAAAGCGGTAAAAACGGTATTTCTGTTCATCTCTGATGTGTTTTCTCTCAACGCACCGACGCAGACATGACAGACTAACGCTGCTTGTGTGTCTCTCTTCCTCCTCAGAGGTCCTACACTTTGATAGTGGAGGCCTGGGACTTCAACAATGAAACGAGTGGTGAGTATTTGTGTCCGGTCGTCCTCTTTTTACTGTCTCTGGTGTTTCCTCCAAGCAGCGCCAGGGAGACGTTACGCTGAAGGTCAGGAAGGGAAGTTTATTCTTCCTGAACCCCTGTCTTCCGCCTTTGAGGTCCATTTTGTGTGTGTGTGTGTGTGTGTGTGTGTGTGTGTGTGTGTTGCTATTTAAAGCTTGCTGACAAGCTGCTGTCAAAGTGCAGAGCTCTTTTTTTTTGGAAGCCATGGAATGCTGTGAAGAGTTACTGCCTGCACCAGCCTTTAAAAAAATGTTTTTATTTAGTGGATGACTGATGGCAGGTGGGGGTCAGGGGTCACACCGCCTCACTGCCTCTGGGGCGTGCAACCTAGAATCCACCCTGGTGCCAGCCTGCGGTCTCCTGACAGGGGGTGGAGGCCTTCTGACCTGTTCTTGTAGATGAAAGTTCCTCCTGGCTCAGGTGAATTTGGAGAACGCGGCCGACTACTGAAAGACGCAGTAGGTTTTTTTGTCTCTTTCTCACAAATGTGGGAAGAACTCTGCGGTAACGCGATGCTGAATCTGAGATCTGGCCGCTGCTGGGATTTCTGCTGGTTGGTGGTCAGGCTGGAGACAGTGTGGTGATCCCAGATGAGGGCAGGGCCTCGTCCAACGCTGGCTCGAGCCCTACGAGGTTTCGGTCTTTTCTGATATATTTGCCGCTCCTCAGAGAACGATTAAGGCACGGGTGTGAAAAGCCTCCTGAATGTACGTTCTGTGTTGCTTAAACCTCTGAGTGCCCCGTCGGGTTAGCTCACGGCGCTGGTAGCCTTCAGCTAAGTGAGCTCTGAACAAAATCTAAACTTTAGTCATTAATAAATTCTCTCTTTACTGAGTTTTACTAAATAAGTTGAGCAGTAAATAAAAGGACTTTAAACTGACTCCTAATAAAGCGTGTATTTATACTGAGTCTATTCCTCTTTACTCTAGTAGATAATGGCTTTTGCAGCTAACGCGATTATTAAACTAAACAAATACGATTAAGGTGGAGGAAGTTAAAGGTCTCTAGTCTGCTCCTGGTGCTCTTATTTAAGGTGGTAGTTTGTTCAGGCGTGAGTGTGTGTGTGTGTGTGGGGGGGGGGGGGGCATTTCAGGATTATAAGTTTTACTCATTAATATTCATGATATTTGGACATCTCTCCGCTGATTGGCTAACAGCAACGCGACTCTTCCGCTGCCTCGGTTCGTTTGTTTCTTGGGTGAAAATGCAACACAACCTCGAACACGTTGCCATATTGTGGAGTTGCTAATGCTAATGGTTAGCTTCTACGAGCCAAGTTGCACTCTGCTCTCCTGGCCGCTAAACAAAAATGGCAAACACAAGCCAAAGTGGGCGGAGCCTTGAATGCTAATTCCTCCTGTGACGTAGAAGAAGCGGGCATTTCCTGGGCTGTTTGTTTTCCCGTCTTTTTCCTTTCCGCGGCTGATGCAGGAAGAACATTTTCATGTTCAGCGTGCTCGTGCAGCTAAGAGCGGCCGAGCTGGTTTAAAACAGGAACAAGTAGACTCGGTTTCTCAGGGAACGAGACCTTTAAACAAAACACGGGGACATTATACAACATTTAGCTTCAACTGGTTCTATAACACAATAGTATTTTGTTAACGTTATATTTTAATACCATCTCATTAAGTGTTTTAAAAAGGCTTCGCAGCTTTTACAGAAGCTACTTGAGCATTCAACAGATTTCTAAACCAAACAAATCAAAGTGCATTTGCTAAAATAAGCACCTTCCCTCTCATCTACGAGTTTTAGCTAAGATGTGTCATGTAAGAGTTTCTGTTTGAGAGTGGAGCTGGGTTTCTGGCGTGTCTGACGTCCGTTTAGCTCCAGGTCAGGCAGCAGGTCGCAGGGCTCTGCTACTCCTCGCACCGCAGGCCAGCAGTCGGTAGAGAAATGCCACACGGCCCGGCTCTGGATTCCAGAGTGCTGCGAAATGTTACCGGGCACTGCGATTTCAGAGCTCCGCCACAGCCCGCTCCCCACCGCCATCCTCACACACACCAGTAAATAAATAACAGGCCCCCCTACACACACACACACACACACCGCTCTCTGCGTTGCGTCACATCAAACAAGCAGAGCGACTCGCCACGCGGTCAGCGACCCCTGCCCGTGCGAGTGGCAGGGAATAATGACTGGCATATTTTTCATTCTCTCCCAGGTGAGAGATTTAGACGTCAGGTAGCGAGTGCTGCATGTGGGGGTGAACGAGCGGTGCTAAAGTGCCGCGCTTGTAAGTTGACGGCTCCGTGTTGGGAGATGGGGCCCGAGCATGTTTGCTCAGTTGGAGTGTTTACTCTTGGCTGCAGACTTTAGCCACTTTGAGCTGTAACCTCTCAGACCTGCAGAGAGACGCACCTGAGGCGTGTAAATGCTTTCTTTGCTGCTGCCAGCTACAAACTTGCATACAAAGAAGGCCGAAAGAAGTCCCAGTGGCTCCCTGGCAGGCCTCCCGGCAGCGACTGAGGCATCAGTGTCCTCACACTGTAATTAATGGTGGCTGCGGTTCTGTCCTCGCCTGAGCAGATGCAGCGAGCAGCATCACAGACCGGCATTATCCTCAGGCTGTAAAGCGAAGGCTCAGAAACCAAGCAGGCAGAGCTGGACGGGGAGCGTGAGAAAAAAAGCAGTTAAAGTGCTCATTAAAGGCATCCTTTTCCCTTTTCTGCATTTCCACCTTCTACTTCTTACCCGTTCGAGCTCACATACTTGATTTAATTACATATAATCTGCTATCTCAGAGATCTTCTGCAATTTGTGTTGGATTATTTTCATTCTGAGGTTTCCAATTTATGGTGGAAAGCACTGCAACACCCATGACGCTGCACGCCGCTGTTCACCCAAACCTTAGAAGACTTGTGTTATCAGAGGGGTTGGGGAAAAAACAAACAATTTAACGCTTTTGTGTCCGGTTTCAGGTGCAGATGGGAGGTTGATAGAGAAAGCCTCTCATTCTGGCATGATCAACCCAAGCCCGCACTGGCAGAAGCTGACTCACAACGGCCCGGTCGCCCAGTTCGAGTACCAGATCCGGGTCAGCTGCGACGAGCACTACTACGGCTTTGGTTGCAACAAGTTCTGCCGACCCCGGGATGAGTTCTTTGGGCATTACACGTGCGACTACAACGGAAACAAAACCTGCCTGGAAGGCTGGTCTGGGTCCGACTGCAACACAGGTGAGTTGCGCTGACGCAGCTGGAGCAAGTCTGCCAGCCAGACTGTAATCTGTGAGTCATGCTGATGCACCGTCTGTGGGATGTTTCTGGGCTTTCGCCGTAACTTCTCTCACTTTTTAGTTTTCTCCTAACCTTTTAGGAAAAGGAAAGATGTTTTAAACCCGATAGACTTTTGTAGATGGTAGCTTTTGATTAAAATTGCTTTATTTTTGGATTCTTCTCAGCAGCTGTGCTTATTCATACAGACATGGATCAATTATATAATATAATTTACCATATGCAAATGAAATCCTGTCATAGTAAAATTGCTCTTCTTCTTCTAGCGATTTGTCGACAAGGCTGCAGCGCAGAACACGGGTCGTGCAAGGAACCGGGTGGATGCAAGTAAGTGTCTGTAGCTCCGTGTGATGCTGAGATCTGTAAAAGCTCCATCTCTCCTCGCAGTGGGTTTTCAGTCACAGCTGGAAAAGACGCGACTCTGGGACTGGGGGGCTGTTGCCCCCCTCTGGAGGTGCTTGGGTTGCCTCAGGGGGTGGACTACTGGCGGTTGTGAGTGGGGCCCCTTGAAGGTCTTGGCAGTGGCCATGGGTCACTGCGCGGCAGCTGCATTGCCCCTGGGCGGGTCTGGGTGGGGGCCTGGGGGCTCGGGTGGCCGGCCCCGTGGGGGGATCTGGGCGGGGCCTTGGGGGTCGGGTCCTGACGTATGCTGCCGGGGAGAAGGCAGGCACAGGCAGCAGTGCCTGGCCCGGGTTCGGGGGCCTCGGGTAGACCTTGGCTCCTCTGCTGTCCCATCACAGGGGAGGGGGAGGACCCAACCTTACCTGGATGTCCTATGTCTTATATATTCTGGAAGTTGTGCAAATGCAGGGATGGGCATAGATATTCTGCTGGGGTGGGGCTGGGTTGGTGCCCTCGGGCTCCGTGAGGCTCTGTGATGCTGCTGCTTTGGGCCCTGGCAGGATGGGCTGGGGTCTCCATGCCCTGGGTGGCAGTTTGACAACAGAGGTGCCTATTGGGGCCAGTGGGGGAGCTGGCTCCCTGGAGGGTTAAGCCCAACCAGCCATTCCTCCCCATCCCCACACATTTCGCTCCTCCTGCTCCCTCACATCATCACACAAACATACACATAGGACCTTGGGGGGTGGACAAGTCAGAGAGTGCGGGTATGGACCCCATTTCCGCATTCTTGTGGCAACCTGCCCCCCAATTTTATTTGCACCTTAAACACTTCCACCAACGACATTCCATGCAAACACACACTTAGGGCCTTGGGAGTGAGCACATTCAACGGCATTTGGCAGGGGGATATCTCAGCCTCCTCCCGGGGGCCGGTGCCCACTTCCAATTTTAAACCGCACTTAGACACCGAGGGCTGTGGGTGCAAGTGGGGTGGTGTGGTGGCGTCAGCTGGCATAGGCCAGACAATGCCCGCACTGCCCGCTCACCACAGCCATGGAATACACCTCATCACCACACAACACCATATTGGAGCAGGCGGAGGGAGACTAGGGGTCTTGGCCACCTCTGTTGTTGCTTGGCTTCCTGGGGCTGGAAGCTAGGAGGGAGATCTGGCCGTCTGGTTGGGGTCTGGGGTGGTGGGTTGCTGTGCTCAGCGTTGGGCGGGGGAGCCTGCTCATCAGCACCCCAGCAGAAAGGGTCAAACTCTGGTAACCAGTGATGGTTGTACCCCATAAGCAGCAGTACCGGGACCAGAGTGAATAGGGTGTGTATGGGGAGCATGAGTGGGTGTCCGGCGTGCATTTTTGTAAGTCTTGGGTTGTATGTGTATGTGTGAGCATGAGGGAGAGAGTGTGTGACTGTGTTTGTGTATGACTGTATATGTCAGGTGGGACCTTTGACTCCTCCCCTCTCCTGGGACTTCTTTTGATGATATAGATCTTCGTCTCCCCTCCCCCTGCCACACCTGGTGTGAGGGGTTGTGCCTTGGTCTGCCTGGGTCATGGCTCCCGGGTCAGGGGGTTTAAAATTTTGGCATCTGGCTGACCAATCCCGGTGGCTGCCTGGTGGGGTCTGGGTCCCTGGGCTCTGCTGGGTCCCCAGCAGGGATGGTCGCCTCTGGGTCCCGGGCTCGGCCGGCTAGGGGGTGGGAGGCGGCGGGCGGGCCTGTGGGCTTGCCACTGATATCTCCCGGGACTCTGCCGGCTGCTGGTTGTGGCCTACCGGGGCGACCCTCTGTGCCTCTCGAGGGGGGCGGGGGCTTTTCTGGTTGCAGTCTCCTTGGGGTTCCTGTGCTCTGGGGCAGCTCCTGGATCTCTGGGACTTGGAGCTCCCCCCGTCTCCTACACATCTTTGGGGGGCGGATCTGTGGTCCCTCACACTCTCTATTGGACGCTCCTATAGAGAACCCTTACATAAGCAAGCGCGTGTACACACACAGGTGCTCACATGGTGCTCTCATAAGTATGGACTTGGGCACGTTCAACACATGTCTCAAGGCTGTGGTTGGCACTTAATGCACTGTGATTTATTATCGTGTGATTGTTCAGTTAAACAATGTTGATTATATATTCCTCCATCAAGTTGACGCAGTGATAGCTTGCTCCTGTTGTATTGTTGTTGTGTCCCATTGTTTTTGTTGTTTTTTCGTCTTTCTGCAGGTCTAGAAGCAGATTCTTGTTTATTTTTGTGGGACCCCCCCCCCCCCCCCATCTTTTGTCTTTTCCTTTCTCTTTCACCTCTGTTTCCGTGTCTGGTCGGAATTACAAGCATTCAACAACAATAACAATAAAGTTTTAAATATCAGGCGTGACATTAAAAGCAAACGCTTTGATGCTCCACCTGAGAGTAAATCTGTAAGGCTTGTTACCAGCATTCAGACATCAATTCTGTTTGCTTCACAGCCAGACAGGACACGGTAAAAAAAATAAATAAAAAAGGAAAAGACGCAACTCCACCGCTGCGATCCGATGCCCTAAAATGGAGCCAGCCCTTTCAGTAGAACGGCATGTAACATTGGGATGAGCCTTTAAAGTGTGTCGTTTGTGTTGCTAATGGCTTCCTAATGCTGTTTATGCACTCGGCCAGAGGAAACGGCCAGGCGCAGATGGATATCTGCGTTTGGGCAGTAACACTTGTGTCTCCTCCTGGAGGAGGAGGCAAACCGCTGCTCGGTCCAACTCTTCCCACAGTCCTGGGCTTTGGTTGCTTTCTTATTTGTCTGATTTGGCCGTAAATCAAGCGCAGGGATGATCGTGTTTGTTCTGTTTTGAACAGCAGCTTTGTTGTTTTTCCCCAAGCTTTTGACTTAATCACATTTCTTGTAAGAGCTTGTGTGGCCACTGGCAGAAGAGGAGGGTGAATCGCTGTAGTCTCCTGACAGGTGTGGCTATATTTGAAGCCCTGAGTCTGCTATTGTAGTCGGTGAGCCGTTTCCCACCGCAGCAGTGCAAAGCAGCCTCTGGCTCCAGGCAAGGGCAGCCGCCGTCGTCTTTGATGCTGCTGCTTCAGTGTGTTTTCCCATCTCGTCTTTATTATGACAAGAATTAATATCTGTGATTTGTCAGTGAAATAACCTCCCTCTTCTTTCGTCAAAGCGTGTTTATTTTTACTGTCTGCTTGTTCCTCAAGGCTAAGCGGAGCTCTCTAGAGGGACACGCCGTTTCCTGTCGCTCAGCTGCAACGCCACCTCGACTCAGCCGAGCTGGGTTGTTGTTGTTGTTGAGCAGAATTATCAGTGTGATTCTGGACCTCTGAGGGGTCAGCGAGCTGTGTTTTCTCCTCCTCTGCTGTACGAGCCTGACTACTGAGTCATGGGAACCAGGACGAGCAGCAGGGAAACAGCTGAGAGGAGGGCTGAGCAGTCCTCACTGCCAAGCCGCAGGCATAGCGTTGTTAAAGGGAACGTCTGGTCGCATGCTAACCGTTAGCCACACTGAAGGTCCCACTGGAACTGTAATTCACTGGTTTTTCCTGGTTTCTGTTTGGTGAAAAGCTGGATTCTCCCGTTTCCTTGGGTTGGAGCGTTATTAAACAAGCTGCTGCTTAAAACTCATTTGTGGTCTTTAAAGTTTCAGTCTAGTCGTGCGTTAGCGAGAACACAGCCTCTTTTGTTTTGTTTTTTTGTTCCGCAGCTCAGGGCGGCGCTTGTTTGCTTTATTATTCCCAGATTATTTCTTAAGAAGGAATCTGAACTGAGATTAAGATATTAAGATGTTGAGACTCCGCGGGGATTAATCAGGCTTTTGTGCGATTGTGGATTTCATGTGAATGTTTGGGCTTTGCCGTTTAACAGTGGACTTTCTGTGTGACAGCTGTCTATACGGCTGGCAGGGTCAGTACTGCGACAAGTGCATCCCTCACCCCGGCTGCGTCCACGGCACCTGCGTCGAGCCGTGGCAGTGCCTGTGTGAAACCAACTGGGGCGGCCATCTTTGTGATAAAGGTTCATTTTTCTTCTTCCGTTTCATCTTTTCTCACGCAGAGTTTCCCATACTTATGTGCTTTTGTTTTGTTTTATCCCCCATAGATCTGAACTACTGTGGCACTCACCAGCCATGCTTGAATGGAGGGACGTGCATCAACACAGGGCCTGACAAGTATCAGTGTACCTGTGCTGAGGGTTATTCAGGAGCCACCTGTGAGAGAGGTGAGCGTGACGGCCGGCAGCAGCACAAACTAGAGCTGGACCCGTGTGGGTTTGTCTGTCAATACCGTAGAGGTCAGCCGATGGAGGATATGTGCTGCCGATTGATTGATTTGATTATTTTGGCCGATACTTTGACGTTTTCTGCCTTATTTGCCTGTTTAAGTGTACAACTTTACACAGTATTAAGGATACAATAACGTTTTTCATGCCTCTTAACAATGTTTTAAGGTAGTACACATATAAATACTTAATGGAGATTTAAAACAAAACAAAGGAGGAATAAAGTGGTTCTCTGGCGTTCGTCTAAACGGCTCCATCTCACCGACGGTTGCCGGTCTCACTGAACCGCGGCACTTCCCTGGGTTCATTCGTTACGCGCTTTTGCATCAAGCAACAGAAAACCTCTGGTGTGAAAGATTCACCTCTCGGTAATATCAGAGGAGAAACGGCCGGCTGCTACCACTTCAGCTTTAGGGAAAACTACCAGAGTCCCAAAAAGAAAAGCACCATTTGAGGTCACGGACAACGGAAGGCTATTGGACCTAGAAAACTGGTGTTGAGCGCGCTCTCGATTCCTCTGCCGATGCAGGTTTTGGGAGGGATGAGCTAGCTTGTTTTGCAGATCTGCTAACTCCGCTTTAAAATAAAAAAGTAACCAAAGTTCATTTTTAAAGAATCAAGAAACTTAAATCATATTTTGGAGCATTTATGAAGCTAATGTTGTTCAGGGCTGCCCACAGACGGCCTGACAACATCGGTATCTGCCTCCACCCATCCCTAATAGAAACACCTACGCTGACTCAGCACAATCTGTCCAACTCTAACATTCAGGTGCGTCCACCACGGCGAGGACACGCCTGCCGTGGCCTTTAGGGGCGCTCCCTTTTATACTCTCTGTAGAAACTGAACGGAAGAGAACGTTGTGCTGTTTGGACGTGACATCATACTGCCCAGACGTAAAAAGCTTACACAGCGTAGAGCGGTCATCAGTTGGTGCCACGTTCTGATAGGTTTTTATCGTGTTTTATAGAATCATAGTTTCACTGTTTGAGTTTCTGGTTTTCTTGTTTTACTTTACGAATGATGCGCCAGAGCTCCGATAGTGTCGTCCTTTCTCACGCGGTCCCTGCAGCAGGTTCTCTGTGGCGCTTTCAGCTTGCATCCCCGCGTGCCCCCCGGAGCCACCTCTACAGTTCCAGTCGTTTTCATACGAGCTAAAGTTTTCTCGTCTCGACGTTTTCTAGTTGAAGACAAAACTCCGACTCTCCAGATGAGGCTTGGCCTCCTGTGCGCCGCTACAATTAGCAGGAAGCTTCTGGGCTCACCGAGCTCACAGACAGAGGTCAGAGGTGCCTCCAGTTTGTAATCGGAGGAGGTGGTAACTCGCAATAATCTGTTTCCACTTCGGGGTAAGTGGGCCCCCCCTCACAGGTAATCCAGCGGTTTGATCTCCAGAGGCGGCTCGTCCTCTCAGACGGGTAGCGTTCAGCTGCTGTGAACACTTACCACGGAGATGATGGGTTTCCTCCTCATTAAATCCGAGCCCCGAGAGGCGCTGACAGCTTAACTGCAGGGATGTCAGAAGACCGTGCCCCTTTTGTAGCAGAAAGTCTGTCCACCAGAGGAGACGTCTGGGGGGCCTCAAGGTGCAGTCCAGCCCCCACCCCCACCGGCATACCACAACTGTCCACAGATCACCCTAACCACCTGATTATGCTTTGAGTGAATCATTCACTTCTGATCCATTTGGGACGCGCTCGTCCACAAAACTCCCGTCCCGCCGCTCGCTCATCATGTGCCGCCTCTCGGAGGGAAGTCACGGTGCGTTACACAGGTCAGCGTAGCATGAAAGATGATTTCCTGGTGGCGTGCTCTGTTGAGGCGGGTAATGAGAGAGGGAGATAGTGGGGGTGGGGTGTGAGGACAGGAGTCAAACTCTTGATGGTAACGAATTGGAAAAGAAATGTTGAAACATCCGTCTTTCTTTTTCAGCCGAGCACGCGTGTCTGTCCAGCCCGTGCTCTAACGGAGGGAGCTGCTCAGAAACCAGCCAGGGCTACGAGTGTCGGTGTGCGCCCGGCTGGAGCGGCCCCTCCTGCACCATCAGTAAGAGTCAAACACAGTCTGACATTTAAACGAAAGCGTGAACCCTTTCTGACATCATTGTTGCTCAGATGTAGACGACTGCTCTCCGAACCCCTGCAATCACGGCGGCACCTGCCAGGACTTGGTCAATGGCTACAAGTGTCACTGTCCTCCTCAGTGGATGGGGAAGACGTGTCTAATAGGTACCGAGTCTCGTCCCACAGCTTCACGACTGTCAGCTGCCTGTGTGGACATCACTAACCCCTTCTGTCTCTTTCTTCTAGATGCCAACGAATGCGACAGCAAGCCTTGCGTCAACGCCAACTCATGCCGAAACCTGATTGGTGGATACTTTTGCGAGTGCCTCCCTGGTTGGAAGGGGCAGAACTGTGAGATCAGTGAGTTGAAAGCTGCAGCTGTGGAGCAGGACACATGTCCAACGCTCGTTCCATTCAGTCAGTCCCTGCTGGATTACAGCTGCAACGCCGAGGCGTGACGCTGCAAACCACGTCTGCCGGTGCAGCCTTTTCCTGGAGCGCAAATTCATCTGCTGCATGATTATAAGACCTGTGTGTGTGTGTGTGTGTGCGTGTGTGTGTGCGTGTGTGTGCGTGTGTGTGTGTGTGTGTGTGTGCGCGTGCACTTGTCTTTATGGGTTTGTGTGGACCAACCCCTGACAGGAGACCAACATTGTGTGGACATTTACCCGGTCCACACAACCAAAATCCTAGAGGAAGCTTCCTTTGTCCCACCTAGAGTTAAACATAATTTTTGCACCATTCTGGCTATAGTGGAAGTCAGGGTCCATACAAACAACTCAGAAAACGTAGTCCACACAAACCCATAAAAACACGCGTGTGTGTGCGTGCGTGTGTGTGTGTGTAAAGCTGTGGTGATTAGGGGTGGCTCAAAACAATCCTGCCTCTAGTTTCACTTGGCAGTCGACCGGATTGCTCAACGCTCTGTTCTGCAGCCGTGTCATCCAGCTCTCGCGCTGCACTCTCCTGCTCCCCACTTTGTTTTTAAAGGCCCCGAGCACGGGCCGCTTAGAGCGCAGACTTGTTTTCAAACACGAGCTCTTTAGTCGAGCCCTTCGGTTTTAACCCCGCTGATTTGCTTTTCCCGTGCAGATATAAACGACTGCAAGGACCAGTGCCAGAACGGAGGGACTTGTAAGGTACGACGGGTCGTCCGGCCCTATCGGGCATGGCTGCTTTGTGTGTTTGTCGGAGCTGGAGACGTTTACGGTGGTTTAGATAAACCGCTGCCGTAACAGGTTGAATCCGACCTAAGTGAAGTTTTGTCGTCCGTTTACTTGTTTGACAGTTATTTTGCTAACTCCACCCATTTAAAGCCGCTAATCCCAGTCTCTCTCTCTCTCTCTCAGGACTTGGTAGACGGTTACCGGTGCTCGTGCCCCCCGGGGTTCACTGGCGAGCACTGCGAGCGAGACATGGATGAGTGTGCGAGCTCGCCGTGCCTAAACGGCGGCCGGTGTCAGGACGAAGTGAACGGCTTCCAGTGTCTGTGTCTCACTGGCTTCTCTGGAAATCTGTGTCAGGTGAGACTCCTACGCCTGGTAGCTGGAGCTAGCCCTAGCTGCTGCAGCCCTGACTCAGAGGACATGTCCTATGTCTCTGCCTTGTCCCCATCGCTGGGCCTGTGTGGAGGACACTGTGGTGTCACCGTCACCTATCTCCTTTCCTCCCCCAGCTGGATATCGACTACTGCTCACCCGACCCGTGTCATAATGGCGCACCCTGCTTCAATCTGGCCACAGACTACTACTGCGTGTGTACCGAGGACTACGAAGGCAAGAACTGCTCCCACCTGAAGGACCACTGTCGCACCACCACCTGTAAAGGTAAACCTCTCCCACGGAAGACGCCTGAAAGCCGGTAGCTTAGCGCCGCCGAACAGCGCGTTCTCCCATGAGGGTAACACTTTAGTTTCATGTGATGAAGTTTCTTGGCCAAGGTGAGCAGGTTTGATGACACCCCCCCCCCACTCCCAGATCCCCTAAGCACAGAGCTTTTCCTTTTAGAAACCTGGCGGACGCTCAGCGGCGCCGTGTGTGTTCTGGGTAGCGGCTCGGTGGGCTGCCTCCTGCTCCGTCTGTGCGTCGGTTAATTGAGTGAGCGGACCAACCGCGGAGCCAGATAGCAGACAGCGAGATCGCCTCGGCTCTTGGCAAGAACAAGCGGTTCCAGGGAAGCAAATTCACCGGGTTTGCCTAACTCGATCAGACGGGGGGGAAGGAGGGGATTTCAGCACATTCTGAAACAGATCACTGGGAATTGCTTATGAAAGCACAACAGCTCATCTCCGTAGCAGCCACCCCCCACTGAGAGTTTATGTCTGGAAAAGGCTGCTCTCTCGCCTCTTCCTCACTGAGACTAATGGTGTTGAATAAATCAGAGTTTAATAACCGTTTCTCCTCATCCTGCAGTGATTGACAGCTGCACGGTCGCCGTGGCGTCCAACAGCACCCCGGGAGGAGAGCGCTACATTTCGTCAAGTGTGTGCGGACCTCACGGGCACTGTCGGAGCCAGGCCGGGGGCCAGTTCAGCTGCGAGTGCAAGGAGGGCTTCAGAGGAACCTACTGCCACGAGAGTAAGAAGCTGGCCTGCCGCGTGTCCGTCCGACCCCGCAACGGCGGTTCCTTCATCTGTGACCTCTTGATAACATTTCAGACATCAACGATTGCGAGAGCAACCCGTGCCGCAACGGGGGCACCTGCATCGATAAAGTCAGCGTGTACCAGTGCATCTGCAGCGACGGCTGGGAAGGCGACAACTGCGAGATCAGTGAGTAGCGCTGCCTCCCTCTTCTCCCCAAAACGCAGCCAGGCATCCCTCAGTCTGATCACGCGTCTGATCCTCCGCTCCGGTCTGTTTGCAGACATCGACGACTGCAGCACCAACCCCTGTCACAACGGAGGGACGTGTCGAGACCTGGTGTCTGATTTCTTCTGCGAGTGCAAAAACGGCTGGAAGGGGAAAACCTGCCACTCACGTAAGAGCCGCCGCCGCCGCCTTCTTTTAGAAGCTATTTTTTCCTCCACACCCACGTAGTCTGTCCATACAGGCTCATGGTATGCGCTCATGGCTGCATTTAATTATCCATCACCTTTAAAATCCTGCAATTTGTCAACGCTCCCCTCCAGGTGAGAGTCAATGCGATGAAGCCACGTGCAACAATGGAGGCACCTGCCACGACGAGGGCGACACCTTCCAGTGCAAGTGCTCCCCGGGGTGGGAGGGGACGACGTGCAACATAGGTGAGTCCCGATGGTTCGGGTTTTTCTGCTTACTCACACGACCAAAGCTGGTATCTGTCAGATCTGCAGGATCCACAAAATCATTTATTTTTTTCATGCTGGCGCCCTCGTTACCTGCTGCCTGCTTGTGTTTCTGCATCTGCAGATGTCTGACAGATACACGCTTAAAATCCCATTACAGCAACATCAAAATAGGAAAGGCTGAACAAAAAGGAGGCCGTGCTCACCTCGAGCGTCGGATTCTCACTTTTTATTTTATTTTTAACTTTTGCAGCCAAAAACTCGAGTTGTCTCCCCAACCCGTGTGAGAACGGTGGCACCTGCGTGGTGAAGGGAGACTCCTTCACCTGCGTCTGCAAGGAAGGCTGGGAGGGTCCCACGTGCACTCAGAGTAAGTCATCCAGATGAGATTATTATTAAATGTGTGGTCATCAGCGCAGCTCTATTGTCTCACTGTCAGCCATGAGGAGAAAGCGAAGGAGGAGAGAGGAGAGGGCTGAGGAAAGTGGAGACAGATGTCCCCCCCCCCCTTGTCGTAACATTCCTGTCCAAACGGTGACATGTCTGCTCGTTCTGCAGCCCTCCACTATTTCCCCGACTTTCCTGGGCTCCGTGCCCTGAAAGCATGTTCTCCAAAACACAAATTCCTCCCGCTGCTAACTTCATGTGGGGGGTGGGGGGTGTATGGTGGCGTTGGGAGGGGTGGACTCACTCTTAAGGGTGAGACTTGACTCTACTGGTAATTAGACGGTGCAGAGTCCGGGCCTTGCACACGCAGGCTCAGGCGTGCTCTCTCGTGCTCCGAACACTCCCCCATGAGGGAGGAGGGGAACTCTTCTGTTTCTCACTCCCTTTTTCTTTCTGTCTTCCTTGTTCAGATACCAACGACTGCAGTCCCCACCCTTGGTAAGTGGAAGCCAAACATTTCCTGTAGACGTAAACGAGCTGCACCTCCTCACCTGCATGCCTCCTCTCTGCGATCCGAGCAAACGCCCTGCCCTCCCCTTCATTCCTGGGGGTGCAGTCGGCTGTTTCCTGCTTCACACGCCCAGAGCACCCCCTAAACTCTGAAAATGGCTGAAATCCTTCCACTGAAAACAGAACATCCAGGTTTTTATCATCGTTTGTTTATTTTCTTACAGCTACAACAGTGGGACCTGCGTCGACGGGGACAACTGGTACCGCTGCGAGTGCGCCCCAGGATTCGCCGGGCCAGACTGTCGGATCAGTGAGTGTCCCTCCCTCCTTGCCCAGTTTGGGCCCGTCAGTTAGAACCGGGCCTGGGTTGGGCTTGGGGCCAGGCAGAGCCACGCTGGTGTCCCTGGGGTGAACCAGCGTGGCGAGCCAGCAGCTACTCGGCCCCGCTCCCTGACACTGATTACAGATAGTTTTCCCTCTCGAAGGCTTTCAGATGGCCACGCTCGTTCCCACTGCAAACCCTTTGTTCTGCTAAGTCTGCTCCTCTAGCTCCCGCGTACCTGCTAATGACGTCCAGGACAAACATTTAAAAGCGTCTTTGCTTGTTTTCACAAATGAAGCTGCAGAATTAGATTTGTGTGCTGATTTACTTATCCCGATATTTGAATGGTGTCTTTATTTCATAAGCAAACATGATTATTTTTTCCTCTCCTTCCTGTAACAGACATCAACGAGTGTCAGTCATCTCCGTGCGCGTCCGGCTCCACCTGCGTGGACGAGATCGACGGATACCGCTGCCTGTGTCCACCAGACCGGATGGGATCCCGCTGCCAAGAAGGTCAGTCTCCCGGAAAAGGCCTTTTAAGACTCATTTTCAGGCGTATTTAATTGGGCGTTTTCCATCGCAGAGACGAGGAAACATTGCTCCTTTAACGGACTCGCGGCCCTCGATGGCGCCACCTGGGAGGAGGACTGCAACACTTGTAACTGCTCCAATGGGAAAGTCGTGTGCACAAAGGTATGCAGCAGCACTAAACGCGCCGCTCAGCTGCGATGCCTCGTTTACCGATGGGAGAACATGCGTGCAGAATCTCCCGCCGAGTGTTGTCTGTGACTCGAAGTGAGCTGGCGGGTGTGACTCGTTTCTCCAGTCGTGGGCTGGGAGGGCCGCGCTGGGCCACAACAACACCGTGTTGCAGGGTGGAGCTGCTCTGGGAGTGTCGGGTTCTGTGTAGGGATGACACGGTTGGCTTTGGAACACAACACAATGGCAGCATTATAAATCTGTGTCTGGAGCCAAACCCGGAAACTCCCACCGTCGAACCGGGTCAACTGAAGATGTGTGATTTATCGGAGTTGCTTCAGGTGATGTTATCGTGCTCGTCTCACCACCGCTCGCACAATAGAGCCTCACTGATACGGCTTAGGAGGTGAAAATGATCTGGAGCCATTCAGTAGACTCCAGGCTCCATTTTTTACCACCTGGTCCGTGTACTTTTCCCTCTCACAGGTGCATGTGTTACTTTTTTTTTTTTTTTTTTTAAATCACTTTTTCCACTTTATTGGACAGCAAAAATATTGTTTTAACATGTTTATAGAGAAACTTTAATTAGCTTTGAGGTTATGAACAATATGCATGAACTACTGGCTTTTGTCCCCTTCAGGTGTGGTGTGGACCCCGGTCGTGTAAACTTGGCGCCAAAGGCCGAGGCGGGTGCCCGCCGGGCCAGAGCTGCATCCCTCTGAGGGAGGGCCACTGCTTTGTGAAGCCGTGCGTGGAGCTGGGGGAGTGCTGGCGCTCCAACCCTCCCCAGCCTCCCATCAAATGCCATCCCAGCTCCTCTTACCAGGACAACAGCTGCGCCAACATCACCTTCACCCTAAACAAGGAGATCATGTCTCCAGTGAGTAACCGAGGCACCAGAGCGGAGGAAAAGATTGAATTAGCAGGCTTTAGGGTCTTTTTTTTAAACTCGTAAATAAATGGGGCAGTAACTTGTGAGAGATCAGGTTCTGGGGAGAGCTTACACCTCCCTCTGGATGATTAAAGGAAAAAAGTCCATGTTTGTTGGATGTAATCCTGTAAGCTACTGTCTAAATCCCTCAAGCTTTGACATTTCTGCTGTTTCTGACTTTTAAATCCAAGTGGTTTTGGGATGATGCTGATTCTAGCTCAGCAGGATCACTAGTGACGTGTTACTGCACAAGCCTGACGACAAGCAAATGAACCAAACTTTAGTTCATCCGGATGTGATGTCAGACGAGCGGTCCGGTCCGCCTTCCAGTCCCGACCGCCCCGCTTCCATATGCGCTAACGCTAGCCGCCTCGTCTCCCTTTGCAGGGTTTGACCGTGGAGGGAGTGTGTAAGCAGCTGAGGCTCTTGCACGTAGTCAAGAACTTTTCCTTGGAGCATTCTGTGTCTATAACCTGTGACCCGTCGTTCTCGGCCAGCAACGAGATCCACGTCTGCATTGTGAGTACCTCCTCCCGTTCCCGGTCGGCCATGTGCTTCTATTTGATTCCTAGCCTGTGGTGTACGTTAGACTCTGTGGAGTAAAGGGTTTCTAAACGTCTTCCCTTCTGTCTAGTCTACTGACGATCATCGTTTGGACCACAGTCCCATCAAGAAGATCACAGACCAAATAATGGACTTGGTTAGCAAACGCAGCGGGAACAACACCATCCTCTCTGCCATCACCAAAGTCCGCGTGCCGAGCCCCAGCAAGACCGGTATGAACCAAGTCACTCTTCTTTCACACACTCGGCTGATAATTGTACTGCGACTGGCACGACTCCATGTGTCCACCGTCCGTCAGCAGCGACGGCGTCTCCTTCCTGTTCGTCGCTCAAGATTCAGTTTAATCTAGTGAAAACTCACTAAATGAACGACGTTCAGAGAAATCTACTTCCAAGCGTTGGCGTTCCCTGTCCACTTCCTGTACTCACCGCCTGCTCGGACCCCCAGGCTTCCATAGCAACTTTTCTCTGCTTTAGTAAAAACTCGTTGCTTATTTTGTTGACCGCTAAACTGCTCTGGACGTTCATTTGTCCTTGGATGTTTTAGGTTTTACTAAATCAGAAAGCTTTGTGCTGAAGGTGCCGGTCACGGTAGACGGCTGCTCATACCGATCCAGGTTCGGTTGGAAGTTTCTTCCTGTTTACGGGGAGTTTTCCTCTCCACTGTCACTACATGCTGGTTTAGAATGGAGAGTGCTGTAAAGTTAAAGGTGGTTTTCCAGGAGCAACTCGGACCGATTCGGCTCGGTTCGGTATTTTCCCTCTACTTTCTCCCCTATTTTTTAGTCCCCGCTCCGTTGAGGTACCTGGCAAGGCTGAGTCGGGGAAGCATCGGGGTTCTGGCCGCTGATTGGCTAGAAGACGGAATCACTGGTTGCTCCGGAGTTTGTTGCTTTCTGTTTCACTGCCTGCAGCCATTTCCTGGTTCAGTCTGACAAAAAGAGAAAACTGAGCAAAATGTTCAGCAGGACCAACATTTTCCAGCCAAGTTGTGTTTCTGTGGAGCGTACAGGTTACCTTACACCGCTCACGGATCACCTCGTGCTGTTTTTCACAAGTAAAAATCGCCCACTTTCCGTCATGACGCTGGCATGGGAACAAAGCTGCACTCCGATGGGCTGATTCAAACCGTGCTCCACACAGCTGCTTCAGGCTGGAAAACCACCTTTACTGGCACAATTCAGTGACTCGACGCAATCTGCCGGATTTCAACTTGCAAAAGTTAACTACCGTATTTTCACGACCATAGGGCGCACCGGGTTATAGGGCGCAGCTTCAGTTACAGGTGTCTTTTTGGTATTTAACACATACAAAAGGCGCACTGGGTTATAGGGCGGGGCACGGTAAAACGTCTGTGCGGGCTCGGGACTCGGAACATATCAGTGCAAACCAGACATTGTGAAAATTATAAACAGCCAAAAGCGTGCTTCACTTTACTGGTCTAGTCCTGCGTCAGACCTGGTTTAGAGTGCACGTGCACTTCCTCATTGCGTGCGCTGACGGCTCGTGCTCTTCTAATGGGCTCGACACACGGGAGGCAACTTCGCCTCTCCTCCATTCATTTTCAATGAGACATGCGCGACAAAGCGATAATCGCGGGTCTCTCTCCTACTAAAGCCGGCGTACACCGGGAGTGCTGCAGGAGGACACACGGGGATTTATGGGGGTTGGATGAGGAAACGAAATAAAGAAAGTAAATCTGTGTTTTGTGATCAGTTTAATTTGACATGAACACGACAAACACGCCTTCTTGACAATCTTTGTGAGTAAAAAAACGGTAGAAATAAAAACGAACAGCGTGTGTTATTAGGGAAAAGCGAGCGAGTGGCGTTGATGCAGGACGGCGCATGCGCCGTGAGCGGTTCTGGTACTTTTTGGGTCGCAGCGCCGCTTCAAGCGCTGATGCGCTGTGTTGAAGTTCAGAATGTGTTTACTGGTAGTTGGTGGATTTAACCACATGAACTTTCCACATGAACAAAATCATATGTGTGTTATTAAAAGGCCTGAGAAAATCGTGTGAATTGAATTGTTTTTTTAACCCTCTGGGGTCCACGGACGCGTATCCACGTCTTTAGATCAGGTCTGATTTGGGACGCTGTAGCAGCAAGACTCCGCCTCCCTGAGTTTCGGTTTCAATTCATCTTTAAAAAGGAGATTATAAACTACACCCCAGTTTTTAAATGTTGTTAATAGGCAACGTAAAAGCGGAGTTGTGGGCTGGACACACGGGAGGCGACAAATGTCCACGCCACGCCCCTTGTCTTCTACTACGTTCGCGTCTCACAACAACACAATAGGCGCACCGCACCATAGGGCGCGGTGTACATTTGAGAAAATGTAAGACTTTTAGGTGCGCCTTATGGTCGTGAAAATACGGTAGTCAGAGAACTGAACTCGGTTGGAGTGTTTGTGTAAAGCGCCTACAGTAGACGACTTGTGGTTGGGCGCTTTAACTGAATTGAAATTAAAGCTGAACGTGTGTTGCGCGATGTCCGAAGCGAAGTACGCAGCAATCAGCCGCCGCTAAAGTCGATGGACTCTGCTAAATTTACTTTTTGAGTTTTTTTCACATCCAGAAAAAGTCGGGTGCAGCAGTTCAGATCGAGCCAAAACAGGAAGTCTAACACAAAAGCAGCGTAAAACATCCAGCATCTTTCAAAATAAGACGTACCGTTTTCCAGGTGTTTAGTTAGTAAAGCGCTACGTCTTTACCCACGACGCCTCCGTAGCAGAGGTAAACGGAACAGAAAATAAACCAGATCTTTTTGGATACATGCTGCCATCTTTCTTCTCGCGTGTTATTGCGTGAACTGCTGGTCACACGTGATCTTGAAATTTTGCGGGACTGACTGCGTGGAACGCTTTTGCGTCTGAAGCACTCGCAGTGGGATGGGACGCGCTCAAGGGTAAAACGCGTCTGTTACGGTAGAAGACACGCATCTGGTGGAAGGTTTGGCAACGGGTCACACTCTTATCTTATCCTCCATACTCTTATTTTGGTAAGCTGTACTGCAGTATGTAAAAATATAGATGCAGCGAAATATCATATTTCATCTTATGATACTCAATCGATAGTAGTGTATCGATTTATTGTTTTAGATCATTTACATTCAAATATTTTCTCTGTGTGTGTGTGTGTGTGTGTGTGTGTGTGCGTGCGTGCGTGCGCGTGCGTGTGTGGTGCAATTTAAACTCCGACTGCAACATGGCAGCAGTTTTGATGGGACCACGAGATCTTGCGATGACGCTGGATGTGTTTTAGAAGCCCGAGTTTTCCAATTACAAATGGCAGATATCGTCTGGAGTATCGTAGCGTATCGCATCGTCTATCCTGTGTTGATTAAATATTTTGTTTCCGATAACGAAGCGGCTCTAACCAAAAGTCACTGAATCCTCAAAGAAATAATCAGCCCTTTTTAATTGTTGGCATTTCTCTGACATGTGACCGTATTCTCCCACCAGACTACCTAGTGCCCCTCCTCAGTTCAGTCTTCATCGTCACCTGGGCCCTCGTGCTGGTCTGCATCCTGCTGTGGTGCATGCGGCGGCGGCGGAAACAGAGCAACCACAACGGGACGTCGCCAAACGGCTCCGACGACGGCACGACCAACAACGTGCGCGAGCAGCTCAACCAGATCAAGAACCCCATCGAGAAGCACGTGGGCCTCACGGTGGCCATCAAAGACTACGAGAACAAGAACTCGATCATTGCCAAAATACGGACAAATCATTCCGAAGGGGATGAGGATGACAAGGAGAGGCACTTGCAGAAGGGCCGCTTTGCCAAACAGCCAGCATACACACTGGTGGAGAGGGACGAGAAGGTCCCCATCTCCACTTCTAACCCGACGTCCAAGCATCCTAACTGGACTAACAAACAGGACAACAGAGACTTGGAGACAGCAAACAGCATAAACAGGATGGACTATATTGTATAGCAGACAGCTGTGTTGCCGTGCAACCAAGCCTTATTCCTTCACACCCAGGTGGTGGGTGAAACCGGGGCGCTCCGGCACGTGTGGCCCGTGCACGCTCGTGCCAGATGTGCCCCCCCCCCCCCCCCCCCCCCCCCCCCACACACACACACACAGTATTTTCCGATGTTCTCCGTGTTAATTTAAGTTTTGACAAGCTGGCTTACACTGGCAGTGACGGTTGCTTTGGGTGGCTGGAAAACGAAACACAACAAGGCACTAGAAAACATTTCACAGTGGAACTACTTGCAAAAGTGTCCTCCTGTGCATTTCATTTCCTTTTCTGTTTTTTAAATTTGGACAAATGTTCGAGGCTTCTGGTGTAATTGTTGTAGAGTGACTAGAACTACCCGACGTGTTCAACACTAGAGCTGATTGTGGTTTTTTGTCTGCGTTCGATTCCTCCTAGTTCTGTTTTGAGAAAGTGCCTTTTCAGCTTTAGACTTCAGCTACTGTCGAATAAAGGAAAAAAATCCACTTTATTATTTATTTTTATTTCGTTGCGGGGGAGAAGAGAGGGTTTGATGTCAGCAGTTGCTACCAATATGAAGAATTTATGAATTTAGAACGTGTAGATATGTACATTTTTTATTAATCATTGTGTATATTTGATTTATTAACTTAATAATCAAGAGCCTTAAGATATCATTCCTTTTTATTTATATGTTCTGTCTAGTTTGAAGGTTTTGATAGATGCGGACGCCAAACCATTTCTTTAAAAAAACATTTGTTTTCAAATGAAAGCCAAATTTCTAAGAATTTCCGAAGACAAAAGATGGGCACTTTGGGCTTGAAAGTCCATTTTTTGCTTTTACGTTCGTTTGACATTTCACGTTTTATTTGCCAGAACCTTTTTTCCTCTCTCTCTCTCTCTCTCTCTCTCCTCTCCATTAAAGACAAACGAGGTTAGGACAACAGACGATCCCAGCCGCTGCCAGGGTTGGACACAGTGGCAGACATATTGCTTGCCACTAATAGATTTATACTTTTAAGGGAACAGGAATTCTTCAGCAGCTTTGGTTTCTAACATGTTGATGTATTTCAGAAAAGTCGCATCAGCACGACACGCCAGACTTCCCATCTGCTTTAGTCAGCACAAGCTAGACCTCGAGTACTTGAACAGTGGGGGGCAATGGGAACACTGGAGTTAGAGAAATACACTGCCTCACTCTGCAAGAGTCTGCTCCGTTTCTGTGCACGTTTGTTTCTTCTCAAGGAAAAAACGAGGCTTGTTTCAGTTCCTCTGTTAACCCTTTTCACATCACGACAGTTTTGTCCAATTTTTTTTTGTTACGAACTTTGAGAACTGTGTTGATCTGGCAATATTTTTTTGAAAGTCATATTTATTAAATATTTTGTATGAAAAGAGAATTAAAGTTGTCTTTGTTCTGGAGAGCGAGTTACGAGTCTTGTCTGAGACGCACGCGTGAGAGCGTTCTCATGCAGCTGGCGTGGGAACCGGAGCTGGAGACGCATCTTAGACCCACTGGTCCAAATGTGTTTACTGCTAATTGCGTTGCAGCTCGCCATCATCGTATTAAGTCAATCACGGAGACAGAAATACCCTCACGCCTCATGATCCTCAGACAAGGTTTCCCTTGTTGGTGTTTTTAAGTCCACGGATTTCCTTTTCAAACTTTTCAGAGCAGCAGACCTGGGGCCTCGATTATCAAGCTAGCTTACGCACAAAACGGAGTCGGAAAACTGCGTAAGCAACTTTCCACGCAAACTTTGGGATTTATGAAAGAAAACTTAGCAGAATGTGCGCAACTTTAAGCTGACTAAGGACCTGGCTTACGCACATGTTGGACATGGAGAGCACCTGCAGTGCTGCTGCTGAGAAGATACAGTTATGAAATCCTGCAGCATTATCACTTGTACACACACACACACACACAGCCTGAAGCCCAGAATACAGAATATCAGCAGGGGGACAGATTGAGACAGAACATCATGCGTGTGTGACAGTGTGTGTCCTGTCACTGTGACCTGATTGATAATGCGCCCTGGCTACTTGTACAGGGAAGATCTCTGTTTGGCTGACTGGTTAATGTGTCACTTTCACCCGGGAGTCTGGGGATCAAATCCCGATTGGACCATTTTTTATATCCGCCACAGATCTCTCTGAAGAACTCAGCATTGACGGCTTCAGCAACGCTGTGCCACTCCGTGGATTTTCTCTCATTTGTTTTGCAAAAGCACTTCCTGTCATTTCTCCACCTCACCCACAGGTACCTCAACTTCTGCTTCCTTGATCTGCCTTGATCTACGGTCGCCATGTCATTGGTGGAACGCTGCAACAGCCGGCTTATGTATATGCATGAGATCCACAAGGCCCTTTGCATTGACTATTTATGGCAGTAAGTGGGCGTGGTGAGGGCGGGATGTGACTAAAATGCAGCTGAGAACCTGTCGAGATAGTTTCTGATTTATGAAGCGGCGATTGCGTGCAGCTTTGTGTCCTCCATGTCTGATAGATCACACACCTGATGGGTGTAAGTACATATTTTTGCTGAGCTTAAGTACGGTTTTAGTAAGGATTCTACGCCATGCTTGATAAATGAGACCCCTGGAGCTTAAGACAATCTCTTCAGAATAAGTTTGACAGGATTAAAGTCCAGAGAAAGATGTTTTGTTTTCTTATTTATTACACTTATTCAAGTTCAGATTAAAAGCCTCTGGTTTAGAGCTTTGCTGCAGGCGTGTCAGGGTTAAGTAAACCGTATGTGAAAGAAGTCAAACGAGAAAAGTCCATTTTTAAAGAATGGGGTGATGAAATAAATCTGGAAACCCCCATCAATCACATCAGAGCTTCAGCAGGGATACTGGACAGTTTTCAGACTCGTAGGAGCCAGAGTTTCAGCAACTCTGAGCCATTACACACTGCATGGCTCCTGCCTGTCTCACATCCCCAAATCTTCAACACAAAACCAAATCTAAACTCCAATTAAAGGTTTCTGACTTTTATTTGCGAGCCTCTCTTGGCCACCGCCGTTTAAGGGTGGAGGCGAATTCTGTTTCAAGTATTTAACAAAGCAACGCTCGAGCAGTCGTGTATCAGTTGACAGAACTGTTAGGGTTTGGTGTGTGTGTGTGTGTGTGTGTGTGTGTGTGTGTGTGTGTGTGTGTGTTATCAAAAGCACGCGTACAGTCATCAGAAGTCACCATCTGGACTACAAACAACTTTCAGAATATAATCTCCATCGCTGGCGTCGGGAATCTTTGCTGTGTTTCTCTCCCCTTCAGGACCTCTTCATTCGTCGTAATCTCGAGGTTCTGGGCACATTCTCGCTCCCCTCCTCTCCCACTGTGGATCTGGAACCAATAGAGCTGCCTGAGGATGCGGGCCTGACAGATAGGCCCCTCAGACTTGCGGCCGGCCTGTTTTGGATTGTCTGTGCTGTGTTATTGCTTGTGAGGGGGAGCCTCTGGGCTTGTTTCCCTGGAGTAAGCAGCTCTACTTCCAGTGAGGTTTTTTCACACTCTAAGGCAGGGAAAGCCTTGGACTTCGTCTTGACTTGGACTGAGGGAAGTGGCAGAAGGGGAGGAAGGTCGTGGATGGATGTTTGCGTGGAGCTTTTGCTAGCTGGAGGCCTGCCATGGCACACTCTCTTGGTTCGCTGCAAGCTAGCATCGTACCCATCATCACCTGGCTTGCACCTCTTGTTGCTCTTAGGAACTATTTCATGCTCAGCTTCTGGTTCTTGAGCAGACCTCATCTCAGCCTCAGATTCGGTTGAGGCACAGCTGAGAGGCACTGTGTGGTTTCTCTCCTCCGGTTCAGACCTGGGCGTGACCTCCAGGCTTGATTCTGACTCTGCAGCTTTTAGCTCCAGTTTTTGGCTTTTGACAGAGGCTCTCTGGTCCATTTGCTCCTTCTCTTGCTGGACACTAGCTTCTTTGGTACTGAAAAAAGAAATAAAAAAAGATGAACAAAAAACCAACATGTCCTCTTTGACTGGTGGGTTTGGAAAGCATGAGATCACACTCACATCTTTTGAAGCACAGCCTTCTTTGTTTTTGTGGGGTTGTGTAAAAGCTCTTGGGTTTCTCCCACACTGGAAAAATATTTGGATCTGGTTTGCTCCTTCTCCATCTAGAGAGAACAAACAGAAAAGGTGTAAACAAAAAATATTATCCCCTGCATCCTTCATGGTGCCGTCATCGTGGTGGAACAGGAAAAGACAAGATCTACACAAAATAGAAGCTAAATTTAACATAAAACCTTTAAAAAAAGACTCTAGTGAAGCTGAACACCTGAGATTCTATGAAATGCACATTATTCTTTACATAAATGGTTAACTGAGGTTGGAATTGAAAAAATATCCACATACTTTGGAAAACTTCTAGAGCAGAACAGAAATATGCCCCAAAATTGGATCTCACCAACATGTGCCCTCAGCAGGCCACTAATGAAGGTTAATCGCAGGTTCCTTCCTTGGCTGACCGAGAACAGACTCTGATTTTATGAGGGAACAATGGACTCCGGCGGCAAATTGAGCAGAACTTCGCGGTAGAGGCCGTCCATTTATGGTGAATTAATTGCATTTCTAAAAATACCATAATATGTAATTAACCTCCTGAGACCTGGGCGTTTGTTTGGTGTTTTTATTTGTAAGTCCTCCTCACGGACATTTTGAACAATTACAAGCTGAAAACCTTTAGTTACATACAGAAAAAGTTAACTTTAAGCTAAAATATTGCAGTGTAGGTATCATTTGAGGACACAGACACTCAGGGGGGTAATCTGTAGTTTCTGAAAGAAACCAATTAGTCAATATGTAGTTTTAAGCCATGTGTTGAGCTATTTTTCTAGTTACATGGTACAACTCAAGCGTCTAACCATGTTCGTCTGCTTACCTGGATCCAGGCGGTGAGGGCAGCAGCCTCGTCTAATCCTGACCCGGCTTGGTACGCTTGGAACCACATCGAAGCAGGTACTGAAGATGGGGCAGCAGCCGCTTTACACCATTAAAGCCCAAGTTTATTCCTATTTTTAACACATTTGCAGAGCTCTCTAGTAGGAATGAATGGATGCTTGTAAATCATCCGTTTGAGGACGTAGAAGTCAGCTGAAGGAGAAAGTAGCTTCAGACGACAGGATTTGAAGGCTTATGTGGCAAGGTGGACACTTATCCTGTCACAGTGTCCCGATTGATCATGCGCCCTGGCTACTTGGCCAAGGGGATGTCCCTTTGGCTGACCGGTTAGAGCGTGTGACTCTCACCCGGGAGTCTGGGGATCGAATCCCGCCCGGGCCCTCGTTTCTCCACCTTGCCACACTTATTTCCTGATATTTGGACATCTCGCCTCTAATTGGCTAACAGCGGTACGACTCCACCGCTGACGCTGCTCTGCGGTGGAGTCGCTCATGCTAACGGCTAGCCAGCTAGCCGAGACATTCTCTGCTGTTTTCTGGACTAGTTAACTAGTAAATACAAGTAAAAAAATACATGGTTACCTGTGAAAACTCTACAGCCGAGGTAAACAGAACAGAAACTAAATAAATGGTGTGATCTCGCGGGACCAGCTGCTTGGAACGCTTTGGGGGCTGTTTTGCGTCTGAAAAGCTCTCCGTGGGAAGGGAGCTGAAGAAAAACGCTCTGGTTATTTTACGTGCCGCTTACTCGTGAAGTGTAAAGGCTCGGTACGGGTTTAGCTGGTTATATTTCTAACGCATTCATAGAAAATTAGAAGACATAGGATCCTTCCAGGAAATAGGAACAATGTCAGGGATGTAAGCACTACTCTGTCTGAATCTGGCATCCTGAATCCAAAAATAAAGCACTTTTAGGGTGAGGAAGTACCCCCCCCCCCCCCCCAAGACGTGACCAGGACATATGTATACGATCTGCATGTTGACCAAGCACAAAGAAACATTTCTCCCTGATAATACCTAAAAAATAAAAGGAGAATTATACAATTCATTATATATATATATATAAAAAAAACAGTCCTGCCCCCTCCTGATGTTTGCACAAAGTTTAGATTTGACCAAAAATGGTAGAAATAAGCCCACTATTAGTATCTGAGATATAAATTCACCAAAAGGTTTGTGGTCCCGAGCTTCTGACTAAATGTCACAGCAGCCCGTCTGGTGGGAGTCGGGTTTTTGCACCCTGGACCAAAGTGTTGGACCAGATGAAAATGCATTTTACAGACTCATCCCCACACATGATATAAAACTCTGAAGACTGTTGCAGTGGGGGAAACGCAACCACACAGAAGTTGAATCTAGGAAAATTTCAACACTGTGGCCTCTTTGTTTATTTAATATCAGCCATTTTTCAGATCACTGCCATCCTATAAACTGGTTTGTAAAACCATGGATGCGCATTTTCAGGATGGGGAAAGCCAATGTGGTGAGCTCTGGCCGACCACCAGCTGTTGCTGGACGTGGAAGAAAAATCATTAAGCGTCCTGCTCCACATGCCCTGATACCATTTACAGCGTATAAAGAGCAACACCAGAGGGAAAGAGTGATTGTCTCGAGCTGAGGGGGCGAGCCGGAGCGTTGGAGCTGCACTCTGATCCGTGGTGTTTTACAGGGAATAAAGACAGAGGAAGTGCAGTGAAAAGGGAGGCCGGACGACAGGCGAGTAATGGGGTGTTAAACAAGAGAACGATGGGACGGGATGAATGAGAGAAAGCGGAGAGCTCAACAAAAAGCAGAGGCACCTCCCAGAGTCATTCTGCCTGACCTCAACCGTCTCTTCAACATGCCCACAAGTGTAAGAATCCTCACACAGGAAGTTCTCCACAAGCTGCTCTTTGTGTAGGACTGAAGTCATGCATCAGTGTGGGCAGGAGTTCAGTCTTTACACTCACTCAGACCAGAGCTTCAGCTGGCCTCCGACTTACGACTGCGACACACCTACCCCCCAAACAACAACAGCAACAAGGAGAACTGAAGGATTATGTGGGCATTGCAGTGCCTTGATATGTATTATCATCTATTTAATATGGATAAATTCTGTTTGAAAATGAACTTGAAAGAAAAATCAACAAGGGGCTAAAGGGAGGTTCCCTGGGAAAGTTTAGAAACGTTCTGTTCCCGTCGAGTTCAAAAGAAGAGAGTGAAAGGACCAAGTCATGGAAAGGAAGAGGCGTCAAGAGGGGAAGTTTAGATATAAAAGTGAGGGAAACGATAAAAAGACACAGGGAGAGTTGGTGCATAAATCCTCATCACCATCAGAGGTTCACAGGGTTGAATTTCTAATCTAATCTAATCTAATCTAATCAATATGTAAAACAATAACTCTTAAGCTAATTTATCTTATTTGTGTACATCTCCTTTTCAATTGTCAAAAGCTTAGGACTACTTCAAACAAAACAAAAACGACATAACAAAAAAGTTCAGTTTAACATATTATGGAAAAAGTAAATTGCCTGCTTATGTAAACCACCTTACAGAACCCCCCAAGGCACCTTTTCATCCCGTTTTGCCTAAGCTTGCTGCGGTTTATCGTCAACTACACAACAGGACCAGTTTCTCAGACATTTTAGCTTCAGAATACTGAATGGTACCAAACCATCCTCCTAGAGGGACGCCTCACAACTACCTAAAACCATTTGCTGATGAATAATGCCTTTTCCAGCATGACACACAGACAGACAGATAGCTGGAATCATTCTGAATTTAAAACAGAATTTGATTGACAGCATGTCAGGGTGAACTGTAGAGGCCATGCAAAAGAGGACCAACACTGCAGTGATTGACTCTTTGCATAAACTTGATGTAATTGTCAATAAATTTTTTAAATGGTTGTAAATATACTTCAGTGGAAACATCTGGCAAAGATATCTAAAATACCAAAGCAACGAGCGAGTACTTCTATCATTCTCTAAGCATTTGGCCACAGCTGTAGAAAATATACCCCTGTTCCTCTTCTACCTGTGCAAAATAAAACCCCTAATCCTTCTCCTGACTGGCAGGCAGTCTGCTGGCTCCTTACATCCAACCATGAAATGTTCCCGATGACCTAACAGATAGAGCAGACCACCAGCGCCCTTCCTTCGAAGTCCTGGACCCTATAAAGCCAGAGCTCCACCACAGGAGCTGCAACAAGATCACACATCTGGATGTCAGCCTGAAGAGATAAGCCTAGTAAAAGGTCTACGAGTGCAGAGAGAATGAATCATTTGGTTGAAAACGACACCGGTACTGTTGCCCCAACTCTGAATGGCTCCTGGAAGGAACTTCAAAAAGATAACCAACTAGCACCTCCATAAAATACCAGCTTCTCTTCTGTCACCTCAGATGAGGTAGGAGTTCAGATGGGAGATTATGTTGGCTATCTTCTAATCTAGCTGCACTTGAAACAATGCAGTGGTACGGTCCTCGGGTGATCAAAAGTACCTCACTGCCGCATTAGCTTAGAAATCTAGATGGACAGTAGCCAAAGAAAAATGATTTTCTCGGCATGGCGGTCTAGCCACGCTTTGTTGGAGCCTCAGCAGGTAAACCACTGGCCTGAGCAGTCTTGTGTTATGCCAATCACAGTGCTCGGTTTGGTGGGCGGGATGATGCGACGGAGCTGAACAACTTCGGCAGCGGCTCGTTTTAAACTGCTTTGGCATCAACTTTGGACTATTTAGATTTGGGCTTTTCGTTGAGTTGAGAGCAGATAGAGGTACTTACATTTATTTAGAAAAAGGATGATTTTACGTCTTCTTCAATGGCGTACAGTGGCCTGCCCCATTGACTGACATCCTTAGCGGTGAGTATATCACGTTTTTTGTTGTCCAATAGCTTGTGGAGACAGTTTGAAAGACAAGAATAAGAGCCAATGCTGGGATGGCACAGAGAAAAGAAGCAAATCTGTAATAATAAATTGGAAACATGTCAGCATGGGACGCTTTCGGTATTTCTGAAATGACAGTGAAAGCCAGATTGATTGTTCTTGGATGACACCAAAATCTTCATATCTCACCAAACGCACATAAAACCAGTTACACGTCATCCCATTAATCAAAACAAACTTATCATTCACACGGTAATAACTCATGTCAGCCTGAAAATGCCCGAGTCCCTGAAACCATTGGAATTGTAAATAATGAGTTGTTCGTTTCATGAGAGAGCCAAGTTTACAAACTGTCCAAGCTGGCACCAAGAAACAAAAACATCAACTTTCCAGGAAGAAATACCTCCTGCTGAGATGTTGGTGAAAATGTAGTCCACAAGTTCCACCCACCCTCGCTCCTGCAGGGAAAGCATGCCCTGTTTGTTTAAATTCACCACATCTTCCTTAAAACAGAGTCAACAAACATGCATGGGCGCATACTTCAGACAGACAGGTTTTTATTTCCAAACTTAGACAAAAGCAAGTTTGGATCCACCCATGTGGGAGGATTAGAACATACTATGAACTCTTTGAACTTTCTGAAAATCAGTGAAAACCGGATTAATGGCGGACGAAATGAAGAGACGTGGACTTTCAGAGCTCATTCCCATGTATTTCTTAGCGTTTTGTGGAAACTGGACATTTGGGAAAGGACTGCAGCTAGCTGCTGCGAGCTGTGAAGAACACAGGCGAGCTGAGGTCATGAATAAACACACAAGCTCATCCAGAGCTCGGAAAGGGGGGGTTACTGGAAACACATCTGCACTCCCTTTGATCCAAACTTCTGCGGCGCAGCACGCCACTCACCTCAGCTGCCCAGTCTCTGCCTGATTAGAAAACAACAGCGACGATCCCAAACACTAGCTCGTCCCTTCCCATGCTGCCAGCTCCTCACTGTGGGTGCTGACTCACAACACACACCAAAACCTTTTTTTATTTTAATATGAGGAATCTAACTCTTCAAATGTTTTAGAAAACAATGAAATTGTGTAACACGCAAACCCGATTGTTTGCTTCCCACCGTCTCGTGCAAAACAAAGTTGTTTCAGTGCTTGTACCTCCGCAGAGCTGCAGTCGTTTCAAGGTTTCTAGGTCATAACAGCGTGAGTGGATCTGGATAATACAGATGTCAGGACTGACTTTACTAAACACCAGACATAACAGTCAGAAGTTTAAAAGGCATCGGCGTTCCGAGACCAAAGCGCTTGTTGGATGATTCACTCCAACCATAACTTTCGAACTATTAAATAAAAGTGGCTGCATCCAAGAACCTCTGATGAGGTCCAGAGTAACACATTCAGACGCCGTCCAGACGTGAAAGTCCACTCATACAGAAAACTAAAGGTAACTGTCTCTGTTGGACATTCCTGCACAGTGAAGGATGCAAAAACAAAAAAAAATACAATCTCTTTACAATGATCACTTCAACCATGCATGCTCTGGATGGGGGCGGGTGCATCACAGGAAAGATTCAGTGTTTCATTTGATAGACGTTAGATTATATTGTTATACAACTAACTCGTTTGCAGGACCAGTTTGCTGCTCACCCTAAAAGTGCTGGGTTTAGTGTGGTACGATTTCTCCAGTGTGGCTAATCCACATAACGTCTAAAATGCCGCATTTATAAAGTTTCCTGAACTGGTATTGCTCTGCAACACTTCTGTACTGAATAAGATTGCATTTCTTCTTTGTTTGCAACTTTTTTTTCACCTGTCATGTGAACGAATGAATGTAAAACTACTATTTCCCAACATAACGACATCGACACTAGGGTTGGGCAGTGATACATCCATTAGGAATAAGGGGGTATCCAAAAATAACAACCTTGTTGTTTTGAGCATTTACTCTAAAAATATTATGCAAATGTAATAGCCGCTATCTGTAAAAAGAGCCATGTTGTTATTTGAAGAATATATCTCATGTAAACTCTTCTTCTGCAGCTGGAATATCGTCTCTGTTTAGGATGGAAACTACATGCAACTATCCCATGATGCCAGAAAGGCTTGTTCTCTCCATTACCAAAGAACAACCTGTTTATTTATGACCTAAAAGCATCTTTAAGGATAAAACTCTTATAAATCAAGTCAGGGAAATCAATTTTATCGTTATTTTTATCACCCTCTCAATCGTGCAGCAGCTGTCACCAGCTGAGGAGATGCTGGAGCCCAAGGAAAGCTAACATATTGTTTGTAAAGGTTGTGGAATCAAATAATATTCAGAAGCATGGCTACCTGCATGTGAGATCAATACGAATGGTGTGACAAGTGTTCCTTCAGAATAACACGAAGGAGATGACTCCAGCAGCAGAAGACCACACCAGGTCTCTCCTGTCAGCTAAGAACAGTGAAAGAGTTCACACAGGATCACCAGAACGGGACCAGAAGGGACTAGAGAACCTTTCTGGGTCTGCATGAAAGCATGGATCCATCCCGCCCTGTATCAGCGCTTCGGGCTGCTGCTGGTGAAACTGTGGTGGTGGGAGATGTTCTGGTCCCACTTTGGACCCCTTAGTCCCACCTGAGCCAGGTTTAAACACTACAGCCTACCAGAGTATTGTTGCTGACCATGTCCATCCCTTTATGACCACATGGACCCATCTTCTGATGCTACTTCCAGCAGGATAATGCTTCATGTCACAAAGATCAGATCAGTCGAGAAATTGGGATACCAGGACTTTTGGGATGTGGTGAAACGGGAGATTCTCATCATTGGTGTTCCTGTGTAATGCTAAGGGACAGAACCTCTGAGAAATCTTTCAAACACCTTTTTGAAACTATGAGACGATGAATTAAGGCACCTGGAGAGAGCAAGGTGTACCTAATAATCAGAGCACGTCAAATGATTTTAGAAACCCTTAAACTGCCCTTAGCTATGTGCAGCTATAAGACAACGTCTAATGCTGCAGTGCAGTTTGAGGAAGGGTATAATTTCATTACAAATGAAAACCTCTAAACCCTAGCTGGCACTATTAAACCCATCATTTGCTTTGGTTCATCACAGTGCTGAGACACGCTCAGACTGCCTTAGACGAGCTAGGGCACAGATAAATGATCAGCGTGAAACACAGATTCACCTTCAAATGTAAACAAATCGGCCGTAACTAACATTTAAAGGACTGGAACGCTTGTTCCATCAATACATTTGTGCAGCGGTCTCTAGTACAGGGACTGAAGTAAAAAATCTATGAAAAATTTATGAAAGAAAACTTAGCGGAAAAATGTGCACTTTTGATGATGAAGACAAACCGCCATTTTTACCGCAGTGTTGCTTACAAGCATAAGTTTGGTCCCTGTGATCCACTCACTGTTTACCTCCTCTCGTGGGAACCGCACCGGTGTGACGTCATCAGAATTCTGCTCGGTTCGGTAGCCGGACTCGGTTCCGTGTTTGAAACGTGTTTCCCTACCGCTCCGCACGGCAGCGGCAAAATAACGTTTAGCGCTCATAACAAGCGGATTCTCAGCGCTCTGCTCATAAAACAGACGACCTGCAGGCCTCTGTGAGTTAAAACATCCTGATACTGTTCAGGTGTAAACATTGTGCTCCATCCCTGTGTTTGAACTCAGAAGAGGCTCCTTGATGCCACACATATGTGATGATTTAGCTTGTTTCTTTATTTCAGTCCAGAATAAGAGATTAAATTATTACTAAAGCAGTTCAGTGTAGTTAAATTAGTCATTCAAAAGATTCTAACATGCTGCAGTGTGTGTGCGTGTGTGTGTGTGTGTGTGCGTGTGTGCGTGTGTGTGTGTGTGTGTGTGCGTGTGTGTGTGTGTGTGTGTGTGTGTGTGTTACACATATAGGACTGCATGAGACAGCGTGGTTTCATCAAATCCATGCATCCTATACCTTGGCTGAAGTAATGGCTCAGGAAAATAACTTATATTTCATAAATAATGACGTCTTAATAGCGTCTACGATAATGTTTTATCTTATCTTTGGTCTGGGAGGTGTAACTTATCATGATACAAGCCTTTTAAAACATGTTAAAGTGTTACAAGAGGAGATAAATGCATACATTTAAAGTTCATGTTTGGAGACCAACCTTCACAGTGTGGAGGCTCACGCTGGTGAGGAGACACCGTTAGTTCTAGTAACACCTGGGCTCCCAAGGCCTGTTCTGACAGGATGGATGTTACGGGACCCTTAAGGATTCCAGTTGGACGATTGGAGGATTATTTAGGAGGATTGGAATGAACAAACTGGTTTCAGTGGTGAAGGGTTAAATGAGTGAGTGAACCCACTACCAAGGAAGAACTCTGCTAACTTTAAAGATCAGCTGCTCTAAATAAGCATGAAGGTCAGAGAGGAGCTCTAGGATGGACATGGATAAAGGAACTGTAATGTAGAGGTAAAGTAGGGCAGGGCCAACGTTAGCAGCTGTCATACGCTCCATCTGAAATGTCTGACTTTCATTTAGCTTGTTATGTGACAGGTTAGAGCACAGTCTCATGTTAGAGTTTTGTCATGAGAACATTGAGATACCTCACACACTGATGGCATCTAAAAATTAACATTTTGTTTTTCAAAATAAAGAATAATTTTAATAACAATTGAAACGTACAATCGTAGAAAAACCTCGTCCAATCAGTGAGCACGTCCTGTTCTCACTGATTGGATAGAAATCCCTCCATCAAGCTGTGTGTGTGTGTGTGTGTGTGTGCGTGCGTGCATGTGTGTGTGTGTGTTTTCCATGGGGTCTTTTGGTGTTGCTGAGCTCACCGGTGCGTTCCTTCTTGTTGAGAACGTTCCAAACTGTTGTTGTGGCCACGCCTACTGTTTTTGCCGTCTCTCTGATAGGTCTCTTTTGTTTTTTCAGCCTAATGATGGCTTGCTTCACTGATAGTGACAGCTCTTTGGGTCTCATCTTGACAGTTGACAGCAACAGATCCCAAATGCAAATAGCACACTAGAAATGATCTCTGGACCTTTTATCTGCTCATTGTAATTGGGATAATGAGGGAATAACACACACCTGGCCATGGAACAGCTGAGAAGCCAATGGCCCCTTAACAAGTGGGAGGCACATATGCAAACTGTTGTAATTCCTACACCGTTCACCTGATTTGGATGTAAAAACCCTCAAATAAAAGCCGACAGTCTGCAGTTAAAGCACAACTTGTTCGTTTCATTTGATATCCATTGTGGTGTATAGAGCCGAAAATGTTAGCATTGTGTCCATGTCCCAATATGTACAGGCCTGACTGTAAGTAGGACATTTTAGTACTCTTTCCACCTCTGCTAAAGGTTAACTTAAACCACGGTCGAGATGTCCTCTGCTGTTTCTCAGACGTTAAACCACAAACATATATACATACTGTAGATGCCCCATGGACTGGCGCCACTTATAGGAGCTGCCGTAGTGGCCGGCCGCCATCTTGGTGGGTCTCCATTCGCCCGCAGTGCATTAATTTCTACTGGGGAAGGTGCTTACCCAACTTAAAACACATTTTATCAAGCTTTTTCATTAAATCAGACACGTTAGACAGGATAATTAAAATCTAATTAGATTTAAGCAAAATAAATTAAATATAAAATCCCATCAGGTAGGCTAGAAAAGTCAATAGTAATCCCACGTGATCTGTATTCAATAGCATGCCTGTTGTTATAATCATAGGCTGCACAAAAACAGGCATAGGCGCTCACTCTGCTGGACTTTGGAGAGTGAGGAGACCCATTCAATATGGTGGCAGCGCTGTTACGCTCTCCAGTTCACAATGGGGCGTCTACATATTCATGTCTATGTATTAAACCAGCAACAACCTGGGTGAGTCCATGAACTATGAGACAGTGTGACGTAGATCTGCAGGAGATAGGTGTAGGAGACTATTTTCATGTTCAGCTTGCATGAAAAACTCAGAGTGATTGATTATAATCAGAAACAATCATTTAAAAAATGGTTTTTCAGAGTTCCACACCTTTGAATTTGTTCTCATTAAAATAAGTTACTATTGACAGCTGCAGTTTTAGATAGAAGGTAGCAAATCTGCACTTTTTTATAGAAATAGTTTCTGCCCAAAAACTACATCAACCAACAAGACCTGGTTGCATAAATCCTTCTACAACTATTGGATGTGGCTTTTTTTTTTCCAACTATATTTTCTTCTTGCTTCTAACTGCAATAAAAAAAAACAGCTAGACTTCCACCACGGCGTAGGAGTGAAGAGTAAACATCTTACAAATGGTATGCTCATGCGTAGGAGTGAGACTCTGGATTTTAGGGCCAACCAAGATGTTACCTTAGTTCTCTTACAACATAACCCTCTGACCTGATGAAATGCTCTCATTTGTCAACTTTTCCACTGCGGTTGCAGATTTTTGCTCAACAAGTCACAAAAACGGAATCCTAACAAACCTGAGACTTAGACACGTGGAAATGTGGCTTTCTCTCTTTCTCGCGTGCTCGTGCAGTCAAAAGCTGTGGCATAAAAGAGCTCTGCAAAAGCATGCAATTCTCTCAGACAAGAATCTCCAAAGACAGCCACGTTACTATTTTAAATCAGCAGCAGATATTTTTATTCATGTTGTGGATTTGAAGAAGAAAGAAATAAACGTCAGACATGGAGGAGCAGAGGGAGGAAGGGAGGATACGAGTGACCCTCCTCATGATGTGAAAATCCTTCAGCCACTCTGTCTGGTATCTTTCCCTCACAAACCAGGCTTGGAGGTTGAGTTAGTGAGAACCCTGCCACAAGACTCCCACCCTCCAATTCCCTCTGCTTGTACTGCATAAGCCCAGAGAACCACATCCTGAGCAGAGAAACGCAATCGACAGCAATGCCTCCCCGAACTGGAAAATTGGTTACACAATCTGAACTTTTCACTGACAACTGTGTTGCTCGACAAAAATGTTACAATCACTGCTTTCATTGGAAACTCGGCGGTGGAAAATGTAAAAACAACGTCTTATTGGGAAGTCTAATAAAAGGCTAATGTGATGAGAATGATGTGTGATGCAGCTACGAAAGGTGAGAGGCTTGGTATCAGATGAATGGAGAGCGACTACAACATCCAAACTAAGAAGTAAAGAGGCTTTAGATCATTCTACAAACACTAATGTTGGCTGAAGAGCCAAAAGGAGCTGGGATAAAATCAGGATTTGGACTTTTTTGTCTTTCCATGCTCGACAAATAAGAACTGAACCCCACATTTGGACCCCTGCTTCAACCATTCTGTTTTCTACGTCTGTGAGGTTCAGTCCATGCCCGCTTGTTAAGGCGACCAGGGTAGATTAACGGAGAGCCCAATTTGGCATCTTTATGATTACCCACAGACCAATGCTGGACTTTTAGCCAAGAGGCTGAAAGAGGAAATAGGGGTGTATAAACAGCACTCACCGCGGCCGGGCTCGGGTTTCCATGGTGTGCTAAGGCATCTTCTGGACAGCTCACACACACAACGTAGCGTTCAGGAAACATGCGCAAATCTGAAAGCAGGCAGAGAAACAACACAGACCCCACTGGTTAATAATGTGGTTTAACTTCTAATTATGGGTCCAAGCCAAACACAAGGAATGTTGGTGAATTCTTAAATGAACACAAACATGGTTTATTATGATCCATCAGACCTCAGAGGAAATGGCAGTTTACACACGACTGACTACTGAACTCCGTCAACAGCATGAAATCTTTACCTTAACAATGGATGTTGGCAGAAGTCTGATTGTTAAAATAAATGAAAAATTAAATTAGAAATATATATAAATCAAAACAATAATATTATTGATGCTTGGGCTTCAGTTATTTGTTGAGCGAAGACAGTAATGCTGCAGTGGAAGAGTTGCTTTGCTGTTAGCCAATCAGAGGCCAGATGTTTGTATATCATGAATATTAAAAGGGAAACTCTGCAACTTTTTCATGTTTTTAAATCGTTTTCTTGAGCCAGTTTGGGCTAAAATGACCCTTTACAGGGTTAATGAAAGGCCACCCAGCCCCTATCGCCCCCTGTGGCCAGAATATTTAAGTTAAAGTTAAAGTCCCATTAGTTGTCACACACACAGGTGTGTGCGCGAAATTTATTCTCCGCATTTGACCCATCCCCTGAGTGAGCGGTGAGCTGCAGACACAGCCGCGCTCGGGAACTATTTGGTGGTTTAACCCCCAATCCAACCCCTTAATGCTGAGTGTCAAGCAGGGAGGCATTGGGTCCCATTTTTTCAAAGTCTTTGGTCTGACCCGACCAGGAATCAAACCCTGATCTCCCAGTCTCAGGGCGGACACTCTACCACTAGGCCACTGAGAAAGGTCACCTGCAACTTCAGAGTTGCCAGCCCGGTCTGCTGGGACAGCTGTTAGATTAAAGTGTTAAAATGATGACTGCCAAGCAAGAAGACAGGTTTTGTGTTCGGTTCTACAAATAGACACTAGGGGTGCTAAAAGCAAGCCAAAACAGCCTTGTCTCTCTTTAATGTGTAAGACTATTTGCAGTGTATTTGCTTCCTCTTGGAGTCCTCCTTCATCGGCATGATGTGAAATTTCATTTTTTTGCTGATGACTGCCAGATCTATCAACCCCCCTCGACGTGGGGAGGATAGATCTGTTTCTCCTTTACTGGACTGCTTGAAGGACATAAAATGTTGGATGGGTTCTAATTTTTTGCACCTAAATGAGAGCAAAATGGAAGTCATAATACTTAGTCCTGGAAGAAGAAATGGCTCAGGTGCTGATATTGGCCGTGGCCCATTGACCCCCTATGAAAAGAAAATAGTAATTTGGGGATTAAAATTGACTCCTCACTTAATCTTGACACTCACGTAAATACGGTGGTGAGGTCCTGTTTTTTAACCTGAAAAGACTATCCAGGATCAGGCCTCTGCTGTCCAGAGCTCATCTGGAGTCTGTGTTGCTTTCGTCCTGTCCCAGCTGGACTACTGTAACACTCTGTATGCCGGTCTGGGCCAGTGCATGGTTGCACGACTCCAGTTTGTACAGAACTCAGTGGCTAGGTTCCTGACAGGTACTAGATGCCGAGATCACATTACTTCAGTGCTGGATACTCTGCACTGGCTCCCGGTGCAATATCGAGCTAAATTTAAGATCCTAACTCTTGTTTATTAGGCCCTCCACGGCAGTGCCCCTCTTACATTACTGCACTTTTGCACAAGTATGATCCATCTCGGTCTCTTCGCTCAGGCGAGCAGGGACGTCAGGTGGTACCCCAGTCGAAATATCGATCGAGGGGTTATCGTGCACTTTCTGTTTTGGCTCAAACTCTGTGGAATGAATTGCCATTGACCATTAGGCAGGCGCCGTCCCTTCAAGTCTTTAAGTCTCGTCTAAAGACTAATTTCTATTTGATTGCTTTTCAGCGACAGGGTTCATTGAATTGCCCTGACATTATGGTTTTTAATATTTCTTTTTGATCAAGATGCTTGATCTTATTTTGTCCACCATTTGTTTTTAAAGGGGCATTATGGAAGTCTGACAGCCAAAACATGTATAGAAATAATAAATGTCTTCTTCATACATTCTCCTGCAACGCCCTGGTCCTGTAGAATGAGCCCTGGCATTTTTACTGTGATTGCCTGTTTTTCTGTAAAATCACAGAAAAAGAGAGATGCTCGGGTCGAGCAGGCTGCTTCATGCGCGTTCACGCTCAGGCATCGCCCGTAGCATTTGCTATCCGTAGCTTTAGCAGCAGAGAGAGAGGCAGTGCCACTTTGTCGCTGTTCCTAACGCCTAGTGACAAAGCTAGCTACATTTCTGAGGACCCTTAGCTACTTTCTGTAGAACTTTCTTCTGGATATTTCCTGCTAATTAGCAACAAAACAGCCATTTTCACTCCGAACCGTTCTTTGAACGTTGTTTCAGCTGTCATCAAGGATATAAAAGTTACAGATACAAGAGGACGTCACTGGTGCTTTAGCTCACCCAGTAAGACGTCAGACTCCTGTGCAGGAGATCCGGGTTCGATTCTGGATGAGAACATAGTTTAATTAGAGTTTCTTTTTTACATTAATGGTATATTTTTTTACAGTAAGATGCCCAAATTTTTATTTGAGACTTGCCGAACGGCATTGAATTCACAGATAAAAAAGATGTGGGTTCAACTTTCATTTTGGAACAATTTTTCAAGCAAGGGAAGGGAATGATCTGAGCATGCAGGAGGACTGACCCATAAACCTTTGTCGGCTGTGCTGAAGAGAAAGGTACAGAACCAAATTATTTAATTAATTAGCTGCTCATTCTCCTGTCCTCTGTCCTACACACACACACACACACACACACACACAAGGGACTGTCTCAGCTGTTATTTTCGTTAAGGAGTGTGCACGTACAGCATGCGCGCCTCGTGCACGAGCCTACTATTGAAGCTGCCGTTACGCTTTTGGCCTGAGGGCGCGATCACGAGCATAAAAATACAAAACTCTGTAAAGTCCCTTTAATTGATTAGTCTCATTCCGTTACCTCTCTGTATTTGTAATATTGCTTGCTTGTTATTTTATGATTTTATGTTTTTATCTTGCTCTTATGTCCAGGTACTGGGATCGTTTTTATGATGCTGTTAAGCATCTTGGGCTTCTGATAACGTTGCGGAAGGTGCTCTACAAATAAAATTGATTGACTGATTGATTGATTGATTGATTGATTGACTTGTTGTTCCACCCACACTCCTCCGACAAACTCCTATTCCCTGAAACGCAGAGCGTCAATGTGCCTTCATTTATACTAAAAGACCTGCAAATGTATAGAAAAAAATAAGTGAAAACTTTGCAGTTTTGCTTGATTTTAACACCACCTAGTGTCCGTTTAGTAGAACCAAAAGCAAAACTTATCTCCTCGCTCTGCGTTCATCTTTTAAATCCTACTTCACACTAGAAGCATCAGCGGAGCAGAATGGTTTACCCACAACGTCCACTGCATGCAGTACACACCGAGTATCTCTGCTGTGCTTATGCTGGACTCGCGAGATCATAAAATCCCTCAAGACTTCCATCATCCTCCTCGCTTAACTTATGAGATTACAAAATCCCTTGAGTTTATGGCATCCGTCATTAAACCAAAACGAAGCAAATCACATTTGATATCGCTGTTTGACGTCATATATGATGTTGTACCTCTCCACTGCCAGGATTAAAGCCATGAAAAACACACTGCTGAACATCTGGAACAATGCTGGGATTAAAAAAGCCGTTAGATCACATGTAATCTACATAGATATGAAACTGAATCGCTGCAAAAGTCTTTTATTTGGAAAATTACCAAAGGTTTTACACTGAAGCCGCATGTGATTTCCTGTCTAGTCCTATGTTAACTGCAGAAATTGTGGTGTCCCAGAAGCAGCTTTGGCTGTGCAGCATGGCGTGCTTCTAATAGGACGCGTCTGACAATTTCCGCGTCAAAGCTGGTTTGAATCACCCCCATAGACAATAATGGATTCTAATTTGAAGCACTGAAGTTCTACCATTCTGCTCTGCTGATGCTTTCAAGTAGGAGTAACACCTTAATCTAACAGCTGAAATGTCTCCTCAGCCTTCAGTAGTGTCTACAGGAGTGATTTATCATTAAATCAAACAAATCAGCTGTGTTTGTGATCTAAAACATGCAGGAAGGTATGTCAGCTCCATTATTTTGTCCAACAGACCGGACTGGCACTCTGAAGTTGCAAACGCGGTATTCTGGCCACAGATGGTGGTGGGGGGCGGAGTTCATTAACCCTGTAAAGGGTCATTTGAGCACATACTGGCTCAAAAAAATCCTTTGAGAATACGAAAAAGTTGCAAAGTATGGCTTAAAAAACATGAATCGAAGAAACCGTTTCCTGTTTTAAAAAATATATAAGATTTTTTTTTTTTTTTTACTTTTATGGCTGGCTGAATTAAGGAGACAAGAAAAAATTTCACTTCTGCTTTAATACTTTGATGCATCAGTGTTTTTTCCCTTTTGTGGAGTGGAGCCATACCTTCCTCGTACCTTTGGGCATGACAGATAAAACCACTAATAAATAAAGATCATGTTGTGATTAATTATTCGAGGATGATTTATTGCTAAACAATTTGTAAGAAAATAAACTCGAGAAAATGCAGCATGAAACCAAAGCATCAACCTAACTCGAAATTCAATAAAGCATAAGAAAGGTTAGCCAGAGAGTGCA